>NW_027113772.1:3467-7393 GCF_000696795.3 Halyomorpha halys | reverse complement strand
GAATAAAGTCATTTTAGTCTTCACTGATTTTTTATGTTATTTATCTCACATATCATTATAAAAAAAAACACAAGCTCCCCGAAGTAAACTTTATTTATAATATAATTTAAGCCTAAGAACATAATAAAAGAACTCTTCATACAATGCATGAACAAGTTAAAATAAAAGAACAATATTTACAAAAGAACATTCTTAAAACAAAAACAATTAATAGTATATATATATATGCATATATAGTTGACCGTAAAGATTTAAATATAAGTAGATGACCGCAACCCTTACAATCTACTTATATTTAATTAATAGAATAAATTTACATTTTCTTTAATACACTCTGGATGGAGCTATATGAGGACACCGCAGCTTTTATTTTGTGATTTCCGGAAGTTCTATTGTTATTATATTGTGTTCTCTAATAATAATCACTAGGGAAAGAATTTTTATGTTTTCGCATATTTTTACCTGACGATGATATCTTCGATTCCTTATTAACTAACGATGTTTCAAGACATTTCTTGCTAAAAGAAGCCATTTTTATTTCACATATTTTTTAATATTTGGCCTTTTTTACATACTGTTACATATTTTGTTGTAAATCTCATATTTTCTGAAATATTTGTTATTTTTTACATATTTTTAGATATTTTGTCCTGAATCATGTATTTCCTTAAATTATTTGTTCAATTGTAAATACATTTTTCGCAGTAACTACGTAAAATTCAAGAGAACGCAAGATACTTAAAGGTGAAATTTATCATTTATCATAAACGATGAGTAAAAATTCTATATTTTCATCGTTGAACACAAATTAAAAGCAGTGGCAATAATAAATTTTCACACAGAATTACATCGAGAATTTCTCAGAATCAATTAAAAAGAGCAAGGGTCTTATTCCTGTAGCATTTTCCTAGAATTTGTTGTTTACTCCTCAATCCATTTCTCTGTTTTCCCCCTTCCCATGGTCCTTTCTCATCTTAGTATTGTTCCACTCCCCTAGTTTAATTACAATTACTAATTAATATCTTGTTATTGAACAGCTATGTTCTCTCTAAGTACATTTTTTTGTACATATTTTAACATAGTTTCTTTAAAATATTATTCATATAATATATAATAAATACATATTTATGTAACTTTTTTTAAGTTATAAAATTACTAATTAATTAGTAATTTATATTGTTGAACAATACATAATTTATAAATACATATTTTTTTAAATATTTGACAATTTATTAGAACATATTTATGTACATATTTCAGATTTTTTAGCACATAAAAATCCTATCCCTAATAATCACCCTGAATGGACCTTCGTATCGCTCTATCTCCTTACCCCCGTTAGAGCCCAACTTCCTGTAAACGATCTCTCCCATCCTATCTGTGACGTGTAAATTCTCCCGTGCTACCCTCCTGGATTTTTCTTTTTCCATTCTTCTTTGAGGATCATGAAAGTTGGGGAACGCAAGCACCGGCTCCTGTTGCAGCTTCTCCATGCACCGCCTTATATTGTTTTCGACGATCGGTGTGATGATCACTTTTCTGCCTTTTTTGAGAAGGTTGTTGAGTGGACGAGGCATTTTTCAGTCCAAACGGCATCCTTCTGAATTCGTAGTGGCCTCTCTCGAATGTGAATGCCATCTTATGTTGAGATTTTGATTTGATGATATCCGGCCTTCAAGTCCAATGTACTGAATACCGTCGCCCAGTTCAGCCTTGCCAAAATGTCTTCAAATCTGGGGATCGGATATTTTTCGTCAACGGTATTCTTATTCGTTAGTTTCATTTAGTGTGCTCTTCTTTTTCACTACCCACAACGGACTATTGTACGGGGAAGTACTATCAATAATTATTTCCTATTGTTTGAACTTTGAAGCTCTTCTAGAATATGGTGACTTAGCGCCTGCGGGTATCTCCTCTCTTTCACATATGTCACTTTGTCTTGTTTTAGTATGATCTCATGGACTGTCCTTCCCGGTTGTCTCGAGCTTGTCCTTTTCTGTAAAAAAGATATCTTCGTATTCTCTCCAAAGGTTACGTCTCCAGTCCTCGGATCAATTGATTGCTCCGACCCGAGCGTCCGCGTTCTTCCGCTGAAAATTACATTTGTAGATTTAGCGGCCGGGTACACTCATCCTCTGCCAATCGCATAAGTTACGTGACCAATATGGTGGTGAACGAAATGAAAAAGGTCGCGAGACCCTTGTAATAAAATGGTAGCGATAAAAAAACAAAATGCCGTCCGGGCACTCTCAGCCCTGCCAATATGGCACTGAACGAAAAGAAAATAGTCGCGAGACCCTCATAATGAAATGGTGGCGAACAAAAACAAAATAGCGGCCGGGCACACTCAGCCTCTTACAAACCCGTAAGTGGGGTAAACTCAGCCTCTGCCAAACCCGTAAGTCTCTCAAACAGCATAAAAACAAAATGGCAGCCAGGCACATTCAGCCCCTACCAAAATGGTGGTGAACGAAAAGAAAATGGTCGCGAAACACTCATAATAAAATGTTGGCTATCAAAAACAAAATGTCGGCCGGGCACACTCAGGCTCTTACAAACCCTTAAGTCACGTACCAAATATGGCGGTAAACGCAAAGAAGAGGATCGCGAGATCCTCATAATAAGATGGTGACGATCAAAAAAGAAAATGGCGGCCGGGTACACTCATCCTCTGCCAATCCCATAAGTTACGTGACCAATATGGCGGAGGACAAAAAGAAAAAGGTCGCGAGATCCTCATAATAAAATGGTGAAGATACAAAACAAAATGACGCCCGGGCACACTCAGCTCCTGCCAATATGGCGCTGAACGAAAAGAAAATAGTCGCGAGACCCTCATAAGAAATGGTGGGGATCAAAAACAAAATGGCGGCCAGGTACACTCAGCCTCACAATGTGGCGGTGAACGAAAAGAAAAAGGTCGCGAGAACCTCATAATAAAATGTTGACGATAAAAAAAAAATGGCGCCCGAGTACACTCATCCTCTGCCAAACCCGTAAGCATCTCATACAGCATAAAAAACTAAATGGCGGCCGGCAACACTCAGCCCCTGCCAATATGGCAGTGAACGAAAAGAAAAAGGTCGCGAGACCCTCATAATATATTGGTGGCTAGCAAAAACAAAATGACGGCGGGGTACACTTATCCTCTGCCAAACCCGAAAAGAAAAAGGTCGCGAGACTCTTATAATAAAATGGCGGCCGGGTAGACTCAGCCTCTTCCAAAACCAGTAAGCCTCTCAGACAGTATAAAAACAAAATAACGGTAGGGCGCACTCGGCCACTGGTTGTAGTATAAAAGTGGGTACCTGATCCATCAATGGGTGGGAAGGGGGTAACGCAGGACCCTCATAATGCAATGGTGTCAATAAAAAACAAAATGGCGGCCGGGCACACTCAACTCATGGTGGCAATAACGTGACTTAAAAGAGGGCGTGGCCTAATGATCACGTGAGTGGTTAAGGTTATGTTGAACTTAATCTGAATTTAAATCCCCCGCCAGGGGGTCACGTGAGCAAATACTAGCCTCCGATCGGGTGGCTAATGATCACGTGATTGGTCACGTGACATACCACGTGAGTGGTTAAGGGTTGGTCGAGCCGAATATTTGTATTCAAATATCCTGCCATAGGTCATGTGACCAAAAAACAGGCTTCTGATTGGCTCCCTAAATCGCTGTGCCAGCTAGTCCATATTCTCACTACTCAATTAGTAATTTATTATTTATACGTTATTTTACACTATTGTAATATCGATATGAAATATTAGCAACAATATTCCGATATTAATTCATTGAAATATCGTTCTTTTCTTTTAAAACACTTGAAAATTGTATAGAATAATTATAAAAGGAATATCGATATTTTATTTTGATATTACATATTTATTTCGATATTTTACTTTATTGTCATATCGGTATGGGCTAT
>NW_027113772.1:0-3221 GCF_000696795.3 Halyomorpha halys | reverse complement strand
AATATTTAACATTGAACGAGATATTTATTTCGATATTTTACTCTGTTGTAATATCGATGTGGAAAATAACCAAAAATATTCCGATATTATTTTATTGAAATATTGATATTTAGTTTTAAAACAGTTGAAAATTGTATAGAAATATTATAAAAGGAATATCGATATTTTATTTTGATATTACATATTTATTTCGATATTTTACATTATTGTCATATCAGTATGGGCTGATAGAAATAGTATTCCGGTATTATTTTATCAAAATATCGATATTTTGTTTAAAAAGTCTAGAAAATTTTAAAGAATAAATTAAAATGGAATATCGATATTTTCATTTGTTATTAAATATTTATTTCGATATTTTACACTATTGTAATATCTATATGGGCTATTAACAACAATATTCCGGTATTATTTTATCGAAATATCGATATTTTGTTTAAAAAGACTAGGAAATTGTAAAGAATATTTAAAAATGGAATATACTATATGGGTTATTAACAACAATATTCCGGTATTATTTTATTGAAATATCGTTATTTAGTTTTAAAAGACTAGAAAATTGTAAAGAATATTTAAAAATAGAATATCGATATTTTCATTTGTTATTAAACATTTATTTCGATATTTTACACTATTGTAATATCTATATGGGCTATTATCAACAATATTCCGGTATTATTTTATTGAAATATCGTTATTTTGCTTAAAAAGACTAAAAATATATATAGGAATATCAATATTTTATTTCGATATTACATATTTATTTCGATATTTCACACTGTTGTAATATCGATTTGGAATATAACCTAAAATATTCCGATATTTTTTATGGAAATATCGATCTTTTGTTTTAAAACAGTTGAATATTTTACAGAATAATGAAAAATGGAATATCGATATTTTAATTTGATATATTACATTATTGTAATATCGTAATGGGCTATTAGCAACAATAAACCGGTATTATTTTATTGAAATATCTATATTTTGTTTAAAAAGACTAGAAAATTTTATAGAATAATTGAAAATAAAAATATCTATATTTTATTTTGATATTAAATATTTATTTCGGTATTTTACTTTATTGTCATATCGGTATGGGCTATTAGAAACAATATTCCGGTAGTATTCTATCAAAAAATAGATCTTTTGTTTTAAAGGACTAGTAAATAGTATAGAATATTTAACATTGAACGAGATATTTATTTCGATATTTTACTCTGTTGTAATATCGATGTGGAAAATAACCAAAAATATTCCGATATTATTTTATGGAAATATTGATATTTAGTTTTAAAACAGCTGAAAATTGTACAGAATAATTGAAAATGGAATATCTATATTTTATTTTGATATTAAATATTTATTTCGATATCTTACATTATTGTCATATCGGTATGGGCTATTAGAAACAATATTCCGGTATTATTTTATCGAAAAATAGATCTTTTGTTTTAAAACACTTGAAAAATGTATAGGATAATTAAAAATGGAATATCGATATTTTATTTTGATATATTACATTATTGTAATATTGATATGGGCTATTAGCGACAATAAACAATTTTACACTGTTGTAATATCGATGTGAAATATAACCAAAAATATTCCGATATTATTTTATGGAAATATCGATATTTTGTTTTAAAACAGTTGGAAATTGAACACAATATTTTAGATTGTACATCGATATTTTACTTTGATATTACATATTTATTTCGATATTTAAACCTGTTGTAATATCGATATGGAATATTAGTAACAATATTCCAATATTATTTTATGGAAATATCTATATTTTGTTGAATAGACTAAAATAATATATAGGAATTTAAAAAAAAGGAACATCGATATTTTATTCTGATATTAAATACTTATTTCGTTATTTTACACTATTGTAATACCGATATGAAATATTAGCAACAATATTCCGATATTATTTTATTGAAATATCGTTCATTTGTTTTAAAACACTTGAAAATTGTATAGAATAATTAAAAATGGAATATCGATATTTTATTTTGATATATTACATTATTGTAATATCTATATGGGCTATTAGCAACAATAAACCGTTATTGTTTTATTGAAATATAGGTATTTAGTTTTAAAAGACTAGAAAATTGTATAGAATAATTCAAAATGGAATATCGATTTTTTATTTTGATATTACATATTTATTTCGATATTTTACATTATTGTCATAACGGTATGGGCGAAAAGAAACAGTATTCCGGTATTATTTTATCGAAATATCGATATTTTGTTTAAAAAGTCTAGAAAATTGTAAAGAATAATTAAAAATGGAATATCGATATTTTATTTTGTTAATTACATATTTATTTCGATATTTTACATTATTGTAATATCTATATGGGCTATTAACAACAATATTCCGGTATTATTTTATTGAAATAACGTTATTTTTTAGAAAATGACTAAAATAATATATAGGAATTTAAATCTAGGAATATCAATATTTTATTTCGATATTACATATTTATTTCGATATTTTACATTATTGTCTCATCGGTATGGGCTAAAAGAAACAGTATTCCGGTATTATTTTATCGAAATATCGATATTTTGTTTTAAAACATATTTATTTCGATATTTTAAACTGTTTTCATATCAATATGGAATATTAGGAACAATATTCCGATATTATTTTATTGAAATATCAATATTTTGTTGAATATGACTAAAATAATATATAGGAATTTAAAAAAAGGAATATCGATATTTTATTTTGATATTAAATATTTATTTCGTTATTTCGCACTATTGTAATATCTATATAGGCTATTAGCAGCAATATTCCGGTATTAATTTTTTGAAATACCGTAATTTTGTTAAAAAGACTAGAAAATTGTATGGAATATTTAAAAATGGAATATCGATATTCTATTTTGATATTACATATTTATTTCGATATTTAAAACTTTTATAATATCGATGTAGAATATATTTTGTTTAAAATGACGGAGTATCTCGTTCCACTTTACAACCTACTCAAGAAAGGCAGGAAGATGATCATCACCCCGATGATGGAGGACAATATCAGACGGTGTATGGAGAGGTTGCAGCAAAAGCCGGTACTAGCTTTTCCAGATTTTAATCGGCAATTCACGATTACCACAGATGCGAGTGAGTATGCGCTAGGAGCGGTGCTGTCTCAGGAGGGTGATGGGGGAGAGCGCCCAGTGGCGTATGCCAGCAGG
>NW_027113771.1:0-5199 GCF_000696795.3 Halyomorpha halys | reverse complement strand
ATTTACTATTTACAACCTTTAATTTTTCTTATTATATCTTACTTTTCATTTTATACCCCTGTTATTTTACACTTATGTTTTTTTTCTTTTTTCCTTTTTGTAACTATAGTGTTTGTATCTTTTTTAGCCCTGACGAAGTCCTGCAACGTGGGGCGAAACGTTGGCTCAATAAAATAGTATAATTATCTACTATTTGAGTTTTTTTTTTCCGCACCTGGACCATATTCCATTCATAAAAATGTAGTAGTTTACTAAATTTACATTCTGCTCGTAACCTCAAACTTAACATGCTAAATTATAATAGAATCTCAATTGAAAATACTAAGAATGAATATATGAAGTTTGCCGTTCTGTTTATTGAAAGCCTCGAATACAGGTTGATTGCTAAAACTATTCAACATAACTGGAAACATAAAAACTGGAAAATATTTATAAAATTAGGTAAAAGGAAAAACCGAATACCTGTATCTTGAGCTTAACGATATTTAATCTTGTATTGGAATTATGCGTCATTCTTCATCACATGTGGACTTTATTTTGAATGTGATCTTTTCAAAAATCTTTAGCTTTCTACATCATATAATAAGTTTGAGTTATTAATCTTGTTACCTAAAATCGGCTTCCGCTGATTATTAAATCATTTCAAATTTTACGGAACCATTCATAAAATGAGAGACGATTAATTACTTTGAATTCGGTCAATGTAACGCAAACAGCCACTGGATCTACAAGTTGGGAGAACATCTATTATGACACTCACACGGTACAGCATAACAGCACACATCAACAAGGTCACTTAATGTACATAGGGTGTGTACATTAAGTGACCTTTGATCGCCTGTCCTAGGAAGCCACTCCAGAGGGGAAGTAAGTCAGGCCACTTAAAGGGGATTATACCTCACCTGATTCCTAGTGCCAGGCCAGGTGCACGCCTGTCCAGGTTAACAACTGCAGGAGCACAAGACATCACTGCACCCAGCACAATACACAACACACAAAGGTCACTACAGCCGTCTCCTACACACCTCTGCTGTTGAGCTAGCCCTCATGTGAGAGTTGTTTCAGAGGGTACAAAGGAAAAACGGAGAATGGTACTCCCTGGCGGCCGAGATAGTACCGGAGCCCGTCCTCTCAACCCAGCAGGAGTGGCTGCTCTATCAGCTCGTAGTAATAGTTCGGACTTTGTAGTAATGCCTGTTGGTGACTGAATGGCAACCTGCTGCACGTACCGGAGTCGCTACACCTATGCCACTGGAATTCACTACCAGGGGAAGTTTTCAGAGAAGTGAAGTTGAGGAATGGGATAGCTACACACCCACTCTAATACCATTCAATAAACAATACTGACAAAAATCTAATTACCAATGGAAAATCAAAATTTAGAAGAGCATATGAAAGTACCAGCTGCAGTGGAAGTAGGCGAATATCTGTACTCCCAAAGCACACCTAGATGAAGAAAAGACAAACTATGAAGAGGGGAATGAACTGGCTGCTAAACCGAGACAGACTAGTGTGCCCTTACCCCCTCCCTCCTTTTACTCTTTTAAGTCACTGAAAGGAGTCTACTGATAAGTCCATCCTACTTCGGTCGACCACGTTGAATGAATCCGCCCAAGGGAAGCTGAATTCGTCCGAAGGTTAGGCCTAGAGAGGAAGGACTACTCAATTAAACATTGATATATAATTTAATAAATAACTCAAATACTATCCAATTATAGTCTCAAAACTTTATTTCTTTTATTCGTCCAACGTTTCGGCCAATCCGGCCATCTTCAGGGACATCTCATTACCACTTTGTAAAGATATAATTTAAAAACTCTAAAACTTCATACAGGCTATTCTGCCCAGGTCAAAACATTTATATCTAATTAGTTAATTATCCATTAAAAAAACAGTCAAAAATTATTTCTCTGCAAACAATATTAATAAACATTTATCACCATATAGTGTTTGCAGAGAAATAATTTTTGACTGTTTTTTTTTAATGGATAATTAACTAATTAGATATAAATGTTTTGATCTAATCTTTGCAAAGTGGTAATGAAAATTCCCTGAAGATGGCCGGATTGGCCGAAACGTAGGACGAATATGATATACCAGTAGTACACGAGCCTCAAATACGTAACTTTAATTTCATACTAAGAATGGCTTAGCTTGTGAATCCAGATACCACCATCACACACCATTTTACACAACATTCTTTCTTTAGACTCAGGATGTCATAGAACGTGTATTATCGAAAACATCGATTCCAAATGTTCCTTACCTACTTATACAATGCACACACAATTGAACTAAAGTAAAAAACACGTTAGTTGCGAATTTATATAATGAATGGTAAAAAGAAGACAGAATTAAATTTATTATTAATATTAAGGCAATATATAGTTTAAAAGATTCCTTTTCATAATAAAACAATCCACGGCAAAGAATTCCAGACATAAAAGCCCATGGAATATCTAGTGATTATTTAATATATATTTTCTAAATATCTTTTGTAAAACATATTTGAAACCTACTAACGATAATATGCCTCTGTATAAGGAACACCTAATGTTAACCATGTTGTAAATGTTCCATGTAGTTGGAACTTTCACAAGATTCCGAAAAAGAAGTGAACAAATCGGCTTTGGCATTCCGTCAATATGTCACTGGGAGAGGCAGTAAAGATAACAAGGTTTTTCTTCCAAGCCTTCCATAGGTTTTTCTTCCAATCTAAAGCCTTAGTATCTTTCCTGAAGATCTTAAGAAAAGAAGATTAGAAAGTTACAAGAAAAACTGAGGGAATCGTTTATTTAAAAAGAAAATCCCGGACAACACTTCCTGTGCAGTGAATTATGGAAAAATGTAATTCAATACTAAGTGAGACATGATTGTTGGAGGATAAGGTTCATCTAAAAAAGTGGTTCCCAACCGGGTTTCCACGAAATAATTTAGGAATTGTTCACTCCAAGTAAACTCAACACAGTTTTGAACATTACTATCTCAGATTTTCTTCTATTATCCATA
Organism: Halyomorpha halys; assembly: GCF_000696795.3. Classification (NCBI taxonomy): domain Eukaryota; kingdom Metazoa; phylum Arthropoda; class Insecta; order Hemiptera; family Pentatomidae; genus Halyomorpha; species Halyomorpha halys. The sequence continues at coordinate 2,190 of NW_027113771.1, read as the reverse complement.
AATTTTCAATAAGTATCCTTGGTTTTAAAGTTTTCCTTAAAAGAATATGACACTCTGTATGAAATGATAATGCAGGGGTTCTGCTATTTTCCTACTTCTACCAAAATGGTTCCACCATTTTCATATTTCTGCTAAAGAGGGGACCACTGATCTACACTGTTAGAACAAAATTAGCTGGAATATTTTTAATTTTATGAATAAGGAAAATCTTAGTATTGAGATGCGTGTATGTTCACTAAACAGCTAATTATCCTTATGATATATGGATATTATTGTTTCATTTTTAGTTTCACTCATTGATAAACAATAAATTAGGAGATGGTGGTGAGTGCCACCAATGAAAAATATAAATAAATAAAGCCATATTTAATTAGTGCCAACGTTTGGCCAGAATTTCAAGCCTACATCAGGGCTGAAATCAGAAAACAAGATAACTGTTGAAACAACATTAAGAAGTCATAACATTATTTATTATTTTAAATTTCTGTAATAATATTTTTTGTTATCTTTATTGAAATTTACAACTCTTTATTACAACATTCAGTAAATTCCATATACGTTTATAATGAAGTGACACAGTAGTGAAGAGAAACTACCCATTGGTACCACTCCGATAACGTTTTTAGAACATTAGAAGGTCTCGTGGTCATCTTCTTTTCAAGCACCTCGGAATATTGTCAGGAATGGAAAAGGAAGTAAGGTTACTAGTGGGTTTGGGTGGTTAGGGAGTTCATAATGGAATGATTGATATCTGGTTCGGGCTAGATTGCATACGCAACATTAAGGTGATCATGTATGATTTTATTTGTGACTAAGTAAGGAGAATTGAGGATTTTGGATTGTAAGGATTGGATAAGAGAGGAATTCTAAGATTAAGATGAATTCTGTAATGTTAAATCGATTGATTGAATAGTGTTATAGTGATTGGTAGTTGTATCATATATTATTACAAAAAAAAAAACTAAAATTGGGATTTGTTTTTAATAAAATTCTAAATGACCAACTGCCAGCCTCCCGTCGGTAGTGTGTCAAGTGCAATATGGAGCCAGCTTAACTGCCACACCGTCAGATTGATCAACTCCTTAAGAACTTCGCCCTACCAGCCTCGAGGGCCACTATTTTCAAAGGGCAAACAAAGGTCTTGAGTGAAGTCCAAGGCACAAGTCTCTCCCCATCCTCAGCTGGATAAGGATGAGGTTACAATTGCTAATTATAAAAACATTTCCTAGAGATGTGCATTACATTTTGAGCTCACAGTGTATAAAACAAATTAACTAAACAGATAAAAAAAATTAAAGAAAGGAAAGGTGAAACATATACCTTTAGGAAATGTTAGATATTTCTTCGATTACAACTTACTATAATACATTAGAAGAAATTATTTCAAATCAAAACCTATTCAAAATACAACAAAGAAAAAGTTTTCATTCATGCCTGACCACTTTTCAGGAATCACACCAAATAAAGCGTCTTTGACATCACCATGAATAATTGTAAGGGCTAATGGTATATTGTTAGACAAGAAAAGAAAAGAAAACCATAAGTACAATAAAATTTTCACAGCTTCCTGTTCCACCAAACAACCCCACACAATCACTTCCATTTCCACATTTTCCTTTCCACGTGTTGCCCGATCATTCAGAGTTGCCTCCCCACAATTATACAATAATATCAAATCAATAGATACCAAGATCCCTTTCCTATTTTCAATGACCTTTAATTTTATGTAATCAATGGTCAAACTGATAAATGTCCGTCTTATCTTTTTTTCTATAATTATGAGAGATAGTTGACCGTGGATGATAAATGAGGAGAAGATGGTTGGGGGTGCGGTCAATGAAACACAAATAAGTATGAATAACTTATTTTAATGTGCCGACGTTTCGGCTAGAGTTTCTAGCCTTCTTCAGGGCTAAAAACAAAACAAGATAACAACCACAGTAAGTATAGAAAAATAAAAAAATTTATAAAAAGAAAGTATAAACAGAATAATTTTACACATACAATGATTACAATTCAATTGTATACAATACATACATCAATACAATTCATTGTATGTGTAAAATTATTCTGTTTATACTTTCTTTTTATAATTTTTTTTATTTTTCTATACTTACTGTGGTTGTTATCTTGTTTTGTTTTTAGCCCTGAAGAAGGCTAGAAACTCTAGCCGAAACGTCGGCACATTAA
>NW_027113770.1:0-1212 GCF_000696795.3 Halyomorpha halys | reverse complement strand
ATAATTAATGACCTGGACAGAATAGCCTGCAAAACATTTTTAAATTTTAATATAAGGTGAGAATTTATATTTGAAGATTGTCCTTGAGGATGGCCATATTGGCCGAAACGTTGGACTATAAATATAATAAAGAGTGTTGAGACTAAACAAGGATACCATTTGATTTATTTAATAAATAAATACCAGTCTCTAGAAATTAAAAAAATTATATTTAATTTAAATCTCCTTTTTTGTATATTCCTTTTTATTACTTTGTTCTGTTTTCTTAGAATATTTTTCACCTTTCTTTGCATATTTAGAATTTAAATTAATATTTTTCAGAGTTCCACTGACTATATAATAAGCTTCTATTCGTTTAAAAGAAATTTTAATAATTTAATTGCTTAAATCAGTTAGATAACTACATTTCCTATAAGTGAGAAATTAAAAATAAACAACGTAATAGTATAAACTAAAAAATGAGCCGGAAAAAAACACATTTCTTTAATTTGATTGTTTGTAAATATTCATTTTACACAATAAATCAACAATAAGTGTTTTTAAATCAAAATAAAGCAAACATTGATTGGATTCTTGCCAATGTTCCCAAATAGCTGAAGAAGAAATATATTTTATAAAATTTTAGAATTTTTTTATATTATCATATTCCGCCTTCATAATATACCAATTGATTTGTTTTTATTCATGTAGGATGAATAGTAAAGTTAGTTGATTGTATAAAATAAATTTAAATGTATAAACAATTACAAAAACCAAAACATGCTTCTTGAAAAATAATAAAATTAATATTTTTTTTTTCAGAAAAAATAATTCAACTCTGTTTTTAGAGCGTTTTGAAACCTTTAATTAGGAATTTACATAAAAATCAAATATAAGACATTTTTGTACTTGTTTTTTTTAAAGGATATTTGTTTCCTCCCGATGTCCGGTGTTCAAGAAAAAAGTTCATATCTCCTCACAAATTTATCGAAATTAAACGTTACTATTACTATATTTTTCGCCTAATTTACTAGAAGCATGTTTTAGTTTTTGTATTTTTACACGTTTAAAGTAATTCAATACGAACAGTAATCTTTTGTTCTTATTCTGCAAAAAAAAAAAAAAAAAATATAATGTTGGTATATAATTAAAATAAAATGTATGCATAGTAAAAGAATACCTTAATAAGAAATCCCGGCAACGTTACTATTACTATATTTTTCGCCTAATTTA
>NW_027113769.1:2411-3546 GCF_000696795.3 Halyomorpha halys | reverse complement strand
TAGCCCTGATGAAGCCCTGCAAAGTGGGGCGAAACGTTGGAAAATAAATAGTTGTAAACTATTTTTATTTCTCTTTTGACCGCAACCCAGACCATCTCCCTATATATGTAAAAATAAAAATATGAATCTATTTAAAAAATATAATAAAATAAAACTGATCGCATAACACAAATAAAATAATAATATCCTTTAATTACTCTGGAACTAATCCCTTTAGAATAATATAGGAGCATTAAAATTAGGCTTTAAAGCCTTATAGTGAAGTACAAAATAAGAATGAAATTATAAAACGTCATAAAATATAATTAAACAGTGAATTCGAAAAGATATAAATGAACCGCGATAATTAACAAAGCATATAAAATAAAAATAGAACAAATAAAATAAAATTATATGTCATATCATAAAACATAAGATGAAAAACTTCTGATAATAAATAAAAGGAGAAAAAAAAAATCAAATACAATTAAACTAAAAGTAATAAATGGAAAGGTACAATTTTGCTAATATACATATTTACAAGTATAAAAAGATAAACTGAAGTATTAAATGCAGAAAATATATAAACCTTGTCAATTGTTATTTTTCCGGAATCGGGTGGACAGAAGGTGGTCGAAGATACGGGATTTGAAGATTGGAAGGGTATTAGAACTACGAATAAAGGAGGGAATAGAATTCCATAGGGAAGAGGAACAGATGAGGAAAGATCTACCAAAGGCTGCGGTTCGATGGGCAGCCTGTTATATTAAATTGAAATAAAATAATTTATTTAAATAAATCAATTTGTATCCATGTTAAGCCTCAAAACTTCATTTGACGAACCGTTCAGGAGAAAATAGAAAAGTAAATTCTGGTGCGTCCCATGAAGCGCTAAATTTAGCCTATATTTTAATATTCTTATATATTAATATACTATATACTATTATATATTTTAATATTACTCTTCCCATACAGCCTTGATGTTCTTATAATAGTTGAAATATTCATGTCTTTCAACACTATTTATGTATCTATAATGTTAGCTATTTTCTTATTTTCCAATCATTCTATAGGGGTATTCATGATCTATGTTAAAGCGTGTTGGAAAAACTCGTGTTAAATCGAAAAAAATTGCCTTCTTTTGCCGTGGTAAAAC
>NW_027113769.1:0-684 GCF_000696795.3 Halyomorpha halys | reverse complement strand
GGTTCTGGCCAAATCGGCAACATATGGGATATTGAGGTCCTGATGGATGACTTGATTTGTGACAAAGTAAGGAGCATTAAGGATTTTACGAAGGAATAATAACAGTTTAAAAATTAAAATTATGGAAAAAACAAGAAAAGAAGAAAATATATGTAACTAATAAAATATATGTTTTCTTTTTCTTTTTTCTATAACTTTAATTTTTAAATTATTATTATTAAATTAAAATATTCATATTTCGTTGTTTCTTTACATTATATAACTTTATATTTTCATTTCATTAATGTTATTTTTCTCACATACTTAATTACCTTATTTCCCACTTCTTTCATTACTTCATTTTTATCTATTTTTTTCTGTACAATTATTTACTTTAGTCATTCTATATATCCATTTATTCATTGCTTAGTATCTTGTTATCTGTGCTTAGCCCTGATGAAGGCTAAAAATTCTGGCCGAAACGTTGGCACTATTAAATAAGTTTTTTAACTTATTTGTGTTATTCTCTTACCGCAATCCCAACCATCTTCTCCTCATATATGTTATCCACAGTCAACTATCTTCTTATCATTAGAATATACGATATATGTATATATGTATATAAGTTAAGTATCGGCGAAAGTCAAATGTCAAAAAAGAGAAGAAGGAATAAGATGTAACACGTTTGAACTGCTGTAACATACT
>NW_027113768.1:23793-25106 GCF_000696795.3 Halyomorpha halys | reverse complement strand
GAAGCGTATTAAATGGAAAAACTCATGTTAAATGGAATCCCCTGAGAAAAGGAACTGCATATCTGAATGATAGAACATGGAAAATACTTTCAATAAAGTTGTTAATTAGCTCATCTTCATTCTCTTCCTCACAAGCTTGAAGATCAATAAGACACTCATAAGCTAAACTTTCACACAAATTCTACTTTTCACTCACTCTAGGCATGTTGTAATAAATTGCTTAAATCAAAATTGAAACTTAAATCAAAACTGAAGTAAACAATGACATGAGGGTCTGGAAGGAAGGTTATAAACATAAAGGCTTATACAACAAGTAGCTTAGAAAATCCGCTAGGGGCTCTTATGCATTTAACGTTTAACATGACTTCAAATAGGGCTACTCACAATCCTATATTTTATAACATTTAATATGGTAAAACATTTTACATTTAACACAACATCATGAATACCCCTACTGTAGCCTCGATATAACATATAATAGGGGTATTCATGATCTATGTTAAAGCGTGTTAAATGGAAAAACTCGTGTTAAATCGAAAAAAATTGCCTTCTTTTGCCGTGGTAAAACGAAATAACATTTAACATGGCTGAGAGTCTGTTACTTGGTCAGTTAAATCGAGAATGACGTCACACAATAGACCAGTTGAGATCGCCGCCATATTAGTTGTTGTGACTTTCAATACAGTTGTCAATTAGCTCATCTTCATTCTCTTCTTCACAAGTTTGAAGATCAATAAGACACTCATAAGCTAAACTTTCACACAAATTCCACTTTTCACTCACTCTAGGCATGTTTTAATTAATTACTTAAATCAAAACTGAAGTAAACAATAACATGAGGGTCTGGAAGGAAGGTTATAAACATAAAGGCTTATACAACAAGTTGCTGAGAAAATCCGCTAGGGACTCTTATGCATTTAACGTTTAACATGACTTCAAATAGGGCTGCTCACAATCCTATAGTTATAACATTTAACATGGTAAAACATTTAACATTTAACACAACATCATGAATACCTCTACTGTAGCCTCGATATAACATATAACATGGTTGAGAGTCTGTTACTAGGTCTGTTAAATGGAGAATGACGTCACGCAACAGACCAACTGAACTCGTCACCATTTTGTTTGTCGTGTTAGGTTACTTGCTCGCAGTTTGTGTTTTGATCGTGTTCGTATTGTTTTGGATGTTTTTATAACTAATCAAGCAATGGACGTCAATAATAATAATGTAATGACAGTTGTAAATTAGCTCATCTTGATTCTCTTCCTCACAACTTAGATCAATAAGACATTCAGTAGCCAGACTATTA
>NW_027113768.1:20591-22228 GCF_000696795.3 Halyomorpha halys | reverse complement strand
TCAACTCCATATGTCCAGATTGGCCGTATTACAATCATGTAGATCAGTATTTTGTAATGAGTTAGAAGTTTAGACCGTTTGTCTAGTAAGTGCTGTAATAGTCGAAAACGACGTGCATTTTCCTGTCTTTTCAGTCTGGTGTGAGGATTCCAGGTTAATCGTTTGTCCAGACTTAGTCCAAGGTAGCGCATCTGTTCGACAGGGGTAAGAGTAACATTATTAAAGGCGACTGAAGGGCGGTCGGTAGGTTTACGACGAAGGGTAAAGGTGATTTCTACAAATGTCTAAACTTCCAATTCATTACAAAATACTGATCTACATGACTGTAATAATGCCAATCTGAACATATGGAGTTGAGCTTTGGGGCTCCACTGAACCATCGAATTCCTTTCGTATCCAATCCTTACTATCCAAAATCCTTCGTAAAATCCTCAATGCTCCTTACTTTGTCACAAATAAAATCATACAGAAAGACCTTAATGTTCCCTATGTAACCGATTTAGTCCGCGGAGGCGCCTCGGAGGATTGCCAGGACTGGAAGAGGAAGTAAGGTTAGAAACTAGTGGGTTTGGGTGGTTAGGGAGTTTGTAATGGAAGGTATGATACTTGGTTCGGACTAAATCGGTTACATATGGAATATTAAGGTCTTTATGTATTATTTTATTCGTGATAAAGTAAGCAGCATTGAGGATTTTACGAAGGATTTTGGATTTTAAGAATTGGATACGAGAGGAATTCGAAGGTTTAGTGGAGCCCCAAAAAAGTAGTGAGTAGCAAGCCAGAAGGGCGCTACTTTGAGAAAACTCTTCCCTACCGTCCTTTCTAGATTGAAATGGCTCCTCCCAGACTATTGGGTCTCACAGATCCTAACAGGACACGGAGAGTTTCGGGGAAAGCTGCAGAAAGAACATCGACCCACGGTGCCCGACGTGCGGAGTTCCTGAAACAGCAGAACACGTAATAATAGATTGCTCTGCCATGGAAGGACACCGAGCCAGGCTGTCGAGAAAAACCGGGATTTACGCCACCGTGGAAGAAGGTGGTGGACCCAACTCATTTCACGATGGGAAGGACTTGACCGCCCAACATCGGCGAGCCACCAGAAGAAGAGGAAGCTGACCCAGACTAAGACCAGGAGGGCTGGACCAGCCTAGTAACTGCAGGAGGCATCCTGCAGTTATGCAGTGGACAAGGTGCAGCTCCATCAGTAAGGCGCTAAACCTAGCGATGGGCTGCACCACAGTAAAAAAATAGTAAAAATGTAATAATTAAATAATTAATAAAAGAATAAAAAAAAAAAAAATTGGTGATCTTTGGGAGCAGTGGCATGCGCAATCCTCAGCGCACTACCCCACTGCTCCCGCACCCCGTAAGCCAGAAATGGCAAGGGAGGGGATTAAAAAAAAAAAAAGTGGAGCCCCAAAGCTCAACTCCATATGTTCAGATTGGCCGTATTACAATCATGTAGATCAGTATTTTGTACTGAGTTAGAAGTTTAGACCGTTTGTCTAGTAAGTACTGTAATAGTAAATAAATAAATTAAAAAAAAGTTAAGGAAGTATACATATAGGTGGATTGGTAACTGGTTACTGATAAATACAGCCAGTTGTGATGGAATTGTATATGCTGAACCAGAG
>NW_027113768.1:17514-17886 GCF_000696795.3 Halyomorpha halys | reverse complement strand
TCCTTTAGAAGTGTTTTTGGAGTTCTATCAATAGGTAGATTCTCCACATGTTTGTATCATGTCATAATATCACTTACAGCAAATTTACTTGATGTTTATATATGTAAACAGTTGTAAATAACAATAAATAAATAATAATAAAAAAAAAAACCTTTATTGACCGCCACCCGGACTATCTTCCTACAATCTACTTGTACCAATATTTCATATATTTTTAGAAATTTTATTTATCAATTTATTTAAAAAATTGACAGCAATCTTCTGCCATTAAAAATACAAAATTGTAAAGAGTAATACTTTTTAAAGTATATACAACAATCTGCACTATACATGCATCCTCTTCATTAAGACACCACTGACACCATCTGTCAC
>NW_027113768.1:10969-11485 GCF_000696795.3 Halyomorpha halys | reverse complement strand
AAATGGGCTTCTGAAATGCAGAAAAAAGTGAAAAAAAAAAAAAAGTATTATGTGGATTTTATTATGTTCAAAATGTTTCGATATGTAAGGGAGATGCAGTCTTTATCAACTTAGTCTTTATCAATAAATTCTTAAATATGAGAGATATCGGAGGAGAGATTTAAAATTAAACAAATGAAAAGGAAATGAATATGGCAATAGAAATTAGAAAGAAGAAACACCAACTACCCAAATGTATTAACACACTTTAATACATCGGTTTAAACCTTTTTCCTTAATATCTATTACTGTACCACAACATAACTATTAAGTTTCAAGACATCATAAAAAAAAAAAAAAATAATAAAAAAAAAAACCTAGGAGATTCATTCAGTCAAAACCTAACATGGAATCACCCTAATAAGCCGAAAAATAATCTTTATCCTTAAACAGTTCCTAAGATTTCTAGATTCATTTCGTCCAAGTACCAGTGTTCTCCCTCATTCTCGATTTTAACGAAAAAGTTGCTATGACACC
>NW_027113768.1:3942-4333 GCF_000696795.3 Halyomorpha halys | reverse complement strand
CGCTGGCAAACATATGTACGTCCAATGGTTTCTGAAATGAAGTTTTTCATAAATCAAACTTATTGTCCGAACAACTATAAATCAATTTATTTTAGTGAATATCATGAAAACTACTATTGCTACGAAGGTAAAGGACATAAACTTATTTATAGTCCATTAAACTAGCTTTAATTTGAGTGCTAATAGACATCTGTACGTTAAATGGTTTTTGAGATATAGATTTTTCAAAATAAATGCACTACTCATCTTTCAGTACGTCCCATAGAACATTTTTATGAATGGGCTAATATTTCAGAAAATTTGCTCCTCTTTAAATTTGCTCTGTTAGGCTTATTTGTGTTGTTGGTAGTTTTTAAGATATAGAGCTCCGAATGAAAAATTAATTTTTTTT
>NW_027113768.1:2915-3226 GCF_000696795.3 Halyomorpha halys | reverse complement strand
TCAACAGGTGGGTAGGTAACACCCCTAGGTTTTCTGTTATCTACATGTAAAGATATTCGCCAGTGGTCATAATTCAACAATTGTTTATATAGTGGATATATTTAGCTATATTGTGGGCATAATGCTTCGGGGTTTTGGCGCCTAAGGAGTAATTTATTCTTTATTGTTTTGTCCTTTTTTTTCCTTTTGAGATTATATTTATTTATTTTTTTATTGTCCTTTAACTCACCCCCTTCTCTTCTGAGCGTGGGCAACTATAAACGATAAACATGTAACTAAGGATAAATCAAAATTTGCGGTTATATCTGCCA
>NW_027113768.1:0-796 GCF_000696795.3 Halyomorpha halys | reverse complement strand
TTAGTTGGTTAAAAATCTAGTGGTTGAATGTGATTCTGACAAATCACCTCCTTGCACAAACATTAATCTAGTAACAGTACTTCCTTATAAATTACTGAACCCCTGACCCTTCATAGATTGTAGTGGGCAGACAGACAAAAATGTACATTTTTAAATGAAAAAAATATAAATGAAAGTGTATAAATTGTGGTGAGGGAGAAATGGTTTGACTGTGTTTTTTATGTTTTTGACTTATTGGGTGTTTAGTGTATTTTTGACATATTAGATGTAAATATTTTGACCTGGGCAGAATAGCCTGTATGGAGTTTTTTTTAAAAGGGTTGAATGATATGTCTCATAGTAAATTAAGATTGTCCCTGAAGATGGCCGAATTGGCCGAAACGTTGGACGTGTGAATGAAATAAATGTTTTGAGACTATAATTTGGATAGTGTTTTTGAATTATTTAGTAAAAAATACTCTTTGTATGAATTTATTTAAAACGTGTTAAAAAATAAAAAAAGTTCACCAACAAAATTTGCATTATACATATTTCTACTGTTAGTTGAATTAATTTTACAAAATCAAATGATTTATACAATAATTATTATGAATTTATAATTTCAACAAAATATATTATGAACACTTCCATAGGAATTAGAATACCTAATAACGAAATTGTTTAAAAATTTCCACTTTTGATTTTCACGTTTATTACAATATCTTGCCTATAGATCAGGTAGTTAAAAATGTCCTTTACACATGTGCACTTTTATTTTAAAACAAAAATGTTATTATCTGCTGAGTTTCCTCAAAAA
>NW_027113767.1:0-1335 GCF_000696795.3 Halyomorpha halys | reverse complement strand
AAAAAAAAGTTATGTGCAATTTATGTTTAATCTTGATCATGACTTTTTTCTGCTGAAAAAATCTAGGGTTCCAATAGCTAAGTATCCCCTGAGGACGATATCAAATATTTTAAAATGAAAAGGTTGTAAATCGCTAAAGAATTTATAAAAATAAAACGAACATTATATTGTTATCTTCTAAATAAATCAATTGGTATCCATGTTAATTCTAAACACTCTTTATTCATCAACAGTCAAACGTTTACCATCCTCAAAGACAATCTTAAATATAAATTTACACTTCACATCCAATTATTTAAAAAATATTCTGCCACCTACTCTGCTCAGGTCATTAATTACAAGGCGAATTTGTCACAATTTCATTAATTTTTTAAACTTTAAATATTTGATCAACTTAACACTATCAACTATCATATAAAAAATATGTATGTATAAATTTTATATGATAATTTATAAGGTTAAGTTGATCTAATTAAAAGTTTAACAAATTAATGAAATTATGACAAAATAGGGTAATTGGACTGCTAATTAATAACTTGGTCAGAATAGGCTGCAGAACGTTTTTTAAATAATTGGATGTGAGGTGTAAATTTACATTTAAGATTTTCATTGAGGATGGCTGAATTTGCTGAAACGTTTGACTGTTGATGATATAATAAACAATTTTGAGATTTAACATGAATACCAATTCATTTATTTAACAAATAAATACCAGTCTCAAGATTTTGAAAATATTATATATAAATTTTATTAATATTGATTAATTTTAAAAATTATTGTACATAGTGCCTATGTTTTTAAAAATTTCTTATGTAAGTCACCTATGAAACTGTTTTATTTGTTATCAGTACATTAGGCTAAACAAAAAAAAAAGTTATGAGAATTCTTAATCCTACCAATTGTAAGAAAGTATCTCACCGATTGGACTTATTGGCTCTATTCTTACCCTAAAGAAGTGAAAGATCTTTTTTGATTCTGTGAATTTATAGGCTACTTGTCAATTGTTATTCCAGATGATTTTGATGCTATACGAATTTTCATGGATCAATTGAGTTCAACCATCTTCTTTTATTATATTGTTAAGGGTCCCGATGGGCGTTAAGTTTGCTTTAGATGCAGTGATGAGTTGCCCGATGGCTGCAGATGAGTATGGACTTGAAGATGAATAGACCCTTGAGTTTGCGAAAGTGCTCTTAAAAAGAGCCTTAATAAAGTTATTTGTGACCTGTCCGCCTCGACCCGCCGGCTCTTATGTTCCCTTCGTCCACTCACCGGCCAAATCCACCGCATCCATAATCAATTTCTGTGATTTAATAAGAGAATAGGGAATATATA
>NW_027113766.1:11679-11950 GCF_000696795.3 Halyomorpha halys | reverse complement strand
TAAATAAAATAAAAATTACATAGCATATTCCGTGTTAGTGTGTATATATTTTTGTAATTATCTATTTTATTCTTATTTTAAATTAGTGAGAAAATCAACATTATCTAGAAGTTATATTTCTTATTTAAAAAAAAAAACAAGAAGATTGTTTAGTTGTTTTTGTTATTTTTATTGTTGTATTATGAACTATCTCTTCATTTTATAGAATAATAATTGTTTATTTTATTATAAAATTTTAAAAATATCAGTACATCGTTCTAGAAATATTTTT
>NW_027113766.1:9447-10584 GCF_000696795.3 Halyomorpha halys | reverse complement strand
ATGCTTTGATTATAGATATTGAAAAAACACAAGAACTTCTAAATCGGATGTTTGCATTTTCTTTGTCATTAATAATGTTAAATTTTATTTTTGAAACTAATTCGTAGCCTGTTATTTAAATAAATAGTAATAATCCAAGAAATGAAGGCTAAAAGGTCGTATTATGTAAAGAGAAATTTCAAATCATTTCTTTACATTCCATCCAACTAGTACAATATCAATCTCGTCTGTCACCTGAAAGTGCATGGAAACCAAAATACCGCCCGTCCAAAATAGTCCCTAAAACGTTTGTTTTTTGTTTAATGTTAATCTGTATTTCTCCTGACTCAAACAACTTTTTCTGCCAGTTTTAAATTTACGGGTTCATCAGACACATGTATGGTTAAATAAAAACAACTCTGGACTCAAAATGTTGACTCATTTTAAGACGATAGTCTTTTGTCCTATATCTCAAATTCAAATTGATCAAGAGTATTATCCCAGTTATGCCATTTGGTATTTTAAACGTTTTTTTTTATACAAAAAAAATTGAAATTTATCAATACTGGAATATCATGTCATGAATTATGTTATTGATGAAAGAAAGCGGAGTTCATTTTTGGTCCCAGTTTATCAAAAAGCACATTAATTAGCTTTAAATATGAAATAAAATTTTATTTACAAATGAAGTTTGTATTTAATTAAAACATTAGAAGATCTGTGTGGTTATTTATATTTTCACAGTTTCGCCAATGATAAACAACACAGTTAACAAAGAAGAATCATATTATTAAAATTGTCGCTTTATTATTAACCTCCTCATTTATATTCGATAAATGAGAAATGTGTATTTATTTTCTTCAAACATTTAACTCGCGACAATCGTCCTTGAGATTAAAATTTAATTTTACCCAAATATATAAACTGATTTTCCAGACATCGTCTATATTTTAGGGCCATTTGACAGCTAATGGAGTTCATAAAAATGACGGTTTGATATAACCATATTCTCCTTCAAAGCAAAAGTAGGGCTGTTGAGTTTAATAGGAATGCCCGCCATTTTATTATAAACTGAAGCAGAAGGCAGTAACTGATTGGCTCCTAATCCTCTGCCACGCCCCTTGGTCCATCAGAAGGCCCACCTTTATGGCTTCATTT
>NW_027113766.1:8853-9397 GCF_000696795.3 Halyomorpha halys | reverse complement strand
TTTATTCTCAGTCGTTCTCTGTGTTCCATTTTGACAGGTGATTATTATTCATTTTTATCAATATCTCCCTTTTACATACTATACCTCACCTATACAGTATCTACTTTACCTATCTAATCTGTATTTTACCTCTTTACCATATTTATAACTAATTTTAATGAGTAGTCTCCTACAATTTATTTGTGTAGATCTATATTTAGATATTATATCACACCTGATTATATTTATTAGTAACTCGTTTCCAGTCTACCTACATGTATATATCCTTACGTTGTTATTATTAATTATTTTCTATATACTTTAGCCCTGATGAAGTCCTGCAAAGTGGGGGGAAACGTTAGTTTACTATAAATAGTTTTCTTTTACTATTTTGATATCTTTATTGACCGCCACCCGGTCTATCTTCCTTCTGCAATATGTTTTTTAACGCTTTGTTTAGGAGATATTTCATTGTTTTAGAATTTTCTTTAATATGTGTTTCAAATACCTGATTTATTAATGAAATGTAAACAATAACATTCATTCATTTTTTAATGTTATTCAA
>NW_027113766.1:5762-7922 GCF_000696795.3 Halyomorpha halys | reverse complement strand
ATTTCCATTCTGTCCAAGGCCACTTATAAACTCTGAATCATTAGAATTACTTTGCGGGTGATTAACCAGTAAAATAGGCCCCGTAAATTGGAGAACTGGCTTTCGGATTATTTATATCCTCTCAGAGGAAGCGTGGCCAGACTATATCCCCTTCTTTACACTTTTAATGCTATTTACCTTCCCACTCTACTTTACGGCAGTGAGAGCTGGGTCATTCTCGACAGATTGAGCAACAGAATCACCGCCTCAGAAATTAAGTACCTCAGAAAATTAGCCGGCCGAACACAAAGGGAACAAACACTTCAGGGATACCAAAATAGGAGAGGAGCTAGGTGGTGAAACCACTAACTGAAATTCTTGAGATGAGGCAGTTGAAGTGGTTCGTACATATATGTCGAATGGATGAAGACCGTGGACCGCACAAATTCTTCGAAGCTAGATCACCCGGCAAAAGACCAAGAGGCAAAAGGAAGAGGACCAAGGTTGTCGTGGCTGGATAATATGGCTAGACTAGGACAGAAAGGAGGAAAGCTGTTGGATTCCATGAGGGCATTGGCAAGGGACCGGGACAGATGGAAAGCTTGGATCAAGGGGCCTCCACACTGAGAGGCACTGGGGAGGAAGAAAAAGAAGAAGAGATAGAGTGTTCATTCTTGAAACCTCTCATTTATATTAAATGGAAATAAAGTTCTCGTTAGTATTTGTTTTTTTAAACAAAATAGGGTTACTTTTTAAAACAATTTTGATCTCTTTTCTCTCAACTTTATTCCTTTTTAACATCCGACGTTTCGACCTCTCAGGTCATTCTCAAGGATTCCTTATATATATTATTTCATTTTTCAATTAAATAAGTAGTAAAGCTAAATTAATTAAGTAATTCAATTACAAGAAATTTAATTTAGTAACTCATGCCGAGACCCATTTGGCAAATAGATGTTACTTTCCTTATTAGTAAAGGAAACACATCAACTTTCAATGAACTTTAATCCAATACATCATTAATTTTTCACAAAGTTGAAGTCAATAAAATCAATTAAGGAATAGTTTAAAATGTTTATTAATACCCAACTTTTCGATTCGCACTGCAGGTCTTCATCAAAGCTGAAAAAAAAGAAGACACAGAAAGAGGTAAATCTAATGTACGATTATAAAATTAGTATGGAAGTCAAACATATTTAAAAGTTTATATGAACCTATTTCTTGATTTTTTTTTACCATTTCCTTCTAATTCTCATACAGTCAACTCACTATATGTGATAGTAAATTATCTTTCTTCGTAAAGGATGAAGATCATCGACTTGGCTTGTATTGAAATTTTGTTTAATATCACCCCAAACATAAAACCACTGTGTATCAGATCTGAAGAGCTGTTGTGAAATAAAGAAACCGAGTTGGAATAAAGATGCTCAGGGTTTCATTACTTTAAAACAACATTTAATATGAATGTTAATAGTTCATTTTATTAATAAAGTAGCTGGAACAGGTATTAATTTATTTATTATAACCTAAATAATTTATAACAATAAAAACAGCAGACGTGAATATCTGCTAAACAATGTGTTGACGGACATACCCTTATAGGAAATTTATTTTCGTTTGAGATTCTCAATTAATATTTTTATTTAGGTCTCTTAATCCTGAAACACCCTGTATAATATATTTCCTTTTTCTCTAAACCAAAATTTTATCATTTATAATTTATAAGAGAAAATTAAGATAAATTAACCCGAAATGGTCTAGCATTGAGCATTTTGCTCATGGTGGGAGCAAATTTTTAGTTTTATAAACTATAAACGATTATAGTTTCCTAGTTGGCAATGGTAAGACTTAAAATTTCTCCCACCAGTACACTTCTAACATGACATTTTTTTTCTCATTTAAGCATTTTGCTCAGCTGGACACTTCCTGCGTTTCTTATTTTAAATCATGAGCCGAGGCAAGAAGATCTTGGATCTTTTATTGTAGAAAATATAGAATTTAAATTTAAAATTGTATTGAAAGTAATCTGAATGATTTTTGTCCTCATCCCATCAAATTATATAGAAAACACTGGTTCAAATTGTCTAACATGAGATAAATTCTCACGGGACACCTCTTAGGGGAAAACAAGTAGGACACTCCTGCCGGGTTACTATTACACTCCTGCTATTATTTAAAATT
>NW_027113766.1:4228-4582 GCF_000696795.3 Halyomorpha halys | reverse complement strand
AAAGATTTTATTAATATTAAGTTTTAGGTTAAAATAAATTCGTGAAGTTTTAGTTTTCGAAAAGGGAAAAATTACAATCTTTTCACAATAAAGTCCTAAAAATTGCAGTAGATGCTCATTGGTTTTTAAGAAACATCGAATTGCATCAGGAATTACAAATGGAGACAATACTGGATTACATCAAAAGAAGGGTAATGAAGTTTCACTCTCAGTTACCGACATTAAAGGAACAGTAACCTACTACTTGGGAAACCCAACCACTACCCGAAGACTAAAGCCCAGGCTGCTTGCAGGATTTTATTTTGTCGTAATTGGATTTTTTTTCTCATCTTTTTCTGAAATTAACTTGATTTT
>NW_027113766.1:3608-4178 GCF_000696795.3 Halyomorpha halys | reverse complement strand
TCTAATTTAAATTAATGTTTGAAGTACCACCAACGGGTGGTTTCTTCCCAAGATTTTCAAGTTTAAATAAAACATTCCAAAGATTTACTTATTGTATTTATTATTTGTAGGGTTTTAAAGTACATTAAATAAATAAAATTAACCCTACCTCTCCACAGGAATTAAACTTTAATGTGATAAGATGAACTATTGATTGATGGCTAACCTTTCTACTATAGCTCATCTTCAGCACTTTGTATATTTTTATCAAGGCGCGGCCTCAGGAATTTATTCAATTTACGGTATCGTTAATTTATTTCATAACTTTCATTTTTTTTTTTTATTAGTCTAATAAATTTTTAAAAAAATGGATGGGACGTTTATAGAAATTCTCTAACGGTAACTCCGCTAATAGTCGGTTATAAAAGGTATAAGGCAATTTGGTTGGTACGAAGAAAGATGGTTATCTGTGACCGGTATATAACCAATCGCCCCCAACACCCACACACCCACGGAGGGATTTTAATATTTTGTTCTGCAGAGGATATTATATCGGTCTCAATCTTCGGCGGAGATCTTAATTCTCCAGAG
>NW_027113766.1:3175-3448 GCF_000696795.3 Halyomorpha halys | reverse complement strand
ATTAGTGATTATGAAGAATATGGTGTGAACAACAGAGCATTTAAAGATTTTTTCATCTGCCGCTATGATGGTTTCATATATGACGTCATTAAGACATTAAAAAAAACACTGGATCTAGTGATTCACATCTTTTATCTAGTTTAATTTTTAAATTATTACGTATTTGGCTGTTAAAAGAATTTTAATTTTTCACTAAATCTATTATTTTGTATCGAACATTATTCACCATGTAATTTTCCTAACAAGAAGGCAAAATCATTTACAATTTATATC
>NW_027113766.1:2733-3037 GCF_000696795.3 Halyomorpha halys | reverse complement strand
TTTAGGTAAAATTTAATTTAGGATTATTAGAGATGTTATTTAAGAAATAGTTTCAATTTAAACCTCGTTTTCATTAAAACACAGATAGTATTTAGATAAAAATATAAAGAAATAAAATAAAATATTTTATGTCAGTACAACGTTAATTAACAAGTATATTTAACTTTTTTTTCAGTTCGCAGTGTAATTCAATTTTATATTTTTATTTTAATCAGATAGGTATTCGAAATTCTGAGCGTGCAGTTAAAAGTTGTTTATAACTTAAGTGAAAGTGAATGTGCATAGATGGAATATATGCACCTAT
>NW_027113766.1:0-667 GCF_000696795.3 Halyomorpha halys | reverse complement strand
AACAAGCTGTAGAAAAATTGTAAATTTATTTGGTCCTATCTCCGAAATGTAGTTTAGATTCAAGGAAAATCAGGAAAGTGATGGAGATCAAAGTTATAGGCAAGAATTTCCAAATGTTCCTATGTCTAAAACAATGATTCACAACCCATAGATGTATTCTGACCACTAAACCCATGTGCGGGCCACCCACTCTACCGATTTGCTACTCAGGGAGTTCCCCTCGGGAAACATTTGTAAATTAGGTTGTTTAAAAGTGCACTATGAGTCGCTTTTATTGGGAATTGTCTGTTAAAATGTTTCAGCTGATGCATAAATATTGGAGAAGATAATTAATTAAATAGTTCTAAGTATAAATTTCCACAAAAATCTGAGATGCGGATTTGAAAACTACTGGTTTAATACATTAAAACTGTTTCGACCATGTTCTTTACCGCCTTCACGAGATATATCAAGCTATATTATGGCTTGTACGACTAGTATACGTACAATTAAAAAAAAAATCATATAAAATTTTATGTGCGAATCGAATAGTGTTATAAAAAAAAAAATGTAGTAACATACAGATCGAAAAAATTATTCATAATGGTGCTTTGAAAGATAAATTTGTATAGAGACTAGTAATCAAGTTGTTGTTGGTAAAGCCCTTATTTTTCGAAGACCTAGATAC
>NW_027113765.1:29866-30277 GCF_000696795.3 Halyomorpha halys | reverse complement strand
AAATAAATAAATATGGTTTTGTTTATTTATGTTGTTCTTTGCTGACCGCACCCCCCGACAAACTTCTCCAATTAATACTATTTGATATTAAATACTTGTAATAACCTCATTTTATGGAGTTAATGGTAAAATTTAGAAAAAAATATATAATTTTTTTATGTAATATAAATAAAGCAAAATAATTTACTTATGTAATATAAAAATTATGTAATATCTTGCCGAGATGAAAGCAAGTAAATTTATTATTATATGGCCATAAGTGTTTATTAACCATTCAATATTGTATGGACCCAATCGAGAGCGAGCAAGAACCCGTTTAGCTGTTGCATAACCTTTCGCTCAAATTACTCAATGCCATCTGCAGTGGAAAGCAGGACTTTTAAGCCTTCTCTCTCAAGTTCGTAATATTTT
>NW_027113765.1:29245-29657 GCF_000696795.3 Halyomorpha halys | reverse complement strand
TTATAATTAACTTCAAGAGGACATGACAAAACTGAACACTTTAGAGTGATGATCCCAGAGTGCCTGTTCAGAACGTTGTGGGTTCGATTCCCACGTCAGCCAATATTTACTTCACGGTGGCCCCGAGTAATCACTCTGGGCTTTATAGGTCTTCGATGGAAGACTTAAGGAAAAAAAAAAAAAAAATCAACGCTCACTTGCACTTTTTTCAAGAAGATATTTTCAGAATTAATAAAGACCAGTGGCGTGGTTGAGAGAGAAGCGCAGTGATCTTCCGGATTCCTGCTTTTTCCTTAAGAAGGAAATGGGAAGGGGGAGTGCGAAGCAGGTTATTCGGAACTATATAATACAATTTAAATTTGAATAATTTGAATTTTTTAAATTTAATATTTATTATGTTATAATCATTTAA
>NW_027113765.1:24193-25535 GCF_000696795.3 Halyomorpha halys | reverse complement strand
TTAGCTGTTGCATAACCTTTCGCTCAAATTACTCAATGCCATCTGCAGTGGAAAGCAGGACTTTTAAGCCTTCTCTCTCAAGTTCGTAATATTTTCTTTAAAAATCAATATTTTTCCTTCCGTATGGTATATTCATTTTTTTGCTTTCACTTAAGTATATTTAGAATATACAGTAAGGGGTAAATTTTTTTTTTGTTCCTTTTTCAATTTAATTTTATAATTTTTTTTCTTTACATTAACTATTACTATATCAGCTAATATATTCTATTATAAATATTGGGAATGCCTCCAAGGGGAAAGCTCAATAAGTGTAGACAAACTTCACCATCCCAGTTAATTGCTATACATCATAAAAAAAAAAGAAAATAATAAAAATAACAAGTCTCGCTAAGTATGTGTACGTGTGAGCGAACGAGCGTGTGTATCAGCCTAAATTTTTATTGGTGTTTTGAAAAAGTATAGGTAGGGGGAATAAAAAATGGCGGCTGTATCAAAAACTTAAAAACATCAATTTTTCATTCGGAGCTCTATATCTTAAAACTACCAACACCACTAGAAAATCTAAAAGGACATTATTTGAAGAAGGTTAAATTTGCTAAAATAGTAGCCATAAAAGAACTATTTACGTCCTATAGTTCTCGAGATAAAGCCTTTTAAAAAGCAACATTTCATAAAAATGTACTGAAATATCAGTAGTTAGCTAATTTATTTTGAGAAATCTATATCTCAGGAACTATTTGACGTACAGATATCTATTAACGCTAAAATTAAAGCTAGTTAAATTTACTACAAAATATTTAATTATGCTTATCTTTGTAGGAGTAGTAGTTTTTATATTTGTCAAACTATAATTTCTAGTTGTTCGTATAAATTGTTGGATTTTTGACAAACACTTAAACACTCACCTTTCACGAGTAAAACTAATTTTATTCGTGCCATCTTTTTTAATTAGTTTATCGTTATGTATGTTTCTAAGTTTTTTTGTAATTGTTTTTCTCTTAATTAAAGTTTTTATCTCGTTTTTTTGTTTTTAGCCATGAAATTCAGGTTGCAACGTAGGCACAAATAAAATAAATTTTACTTATTTGTGTATTATTACTAACTGCATTTTCATTTTTAAGCAATATTTTATTATATTTCGAAAACAATCTTAATTTTTTTTCTAATTTTAAATTTTAACTAGTCCCGTGAAGACACAGAAAAATACTAGCTAGAGCTGGTGACAGTTAGCTTTAGGGTCAGCAACCTCCAACAGTTGCTAACAGTCGTATAATTGTTTGAGTAACTGTCTCGGATAATTAATCATTATAAGGCTTGTTCCAACACGAGTTTAAACTATTTT
>NW_027113765.1:22877-24143 GCF_000696795.3 Halyomorpha halys | reverse complement strand
ATACTAGCTAGAGCTGGTGACAGTTAGCTTTAGGGTCAGCAACCTCCAACAGTTGCTAACAGTCGTATAATTGTTTGAGTAACTGTCTCGGATAATTAATCATTATAAGGCTTGTTCCAACACGAGTTTAAACTATTTTCAAACTAATGAGAGTATGTTCCTCTAATTTATAAGAAACAGCCATCTAAATCGTGAACTATAAGTAGAATCGATAGTTGATTTAAAAAAAAAAAGGTTAGTCAGCAATTAATTAAGGGATCAAGTAACCTCTAACTTTTAATACAATAACCAAGTGGAAAAAAGTCATTTATTTCTTTATAGTCATGTAATTAATCAAAAAGTCATATAATTAACTCTTGTTTAAGATTGTATATTTTATAATTCTATCGATTCAGTGTAAATGCTTAGTTTCAAATCTTGTTTTTTAACTTTAGAAGTTTATTTTTGATTAAAAAAAGCACAAATAAATATTTATGAAGATGACTAGTTAATTTTTTTATAACTTAATTATTGTTATTTACAACTGTATAAAAATATATACAACAAGAAAAATTTGCTGTTAATGATAAATTGACGTGATACAAACATGTGGAGAATCTACCGATTGATACAACTCCTATAACATTTATAGAAGAGAAGATCTCGAGGCCATATTCTTTTCAGATGCCTAGGAGGAATATTAGGCAATGTAGGAGAAGCCAAGTTAGATATAAGTGGGTTTGGGTGGTTGGGAAGTTTATCTTGGAAGGAACGGTATCTGCTTCTGGCCTTTGAGGTCCTGCTGGATGACTTGATTTGTGACAAAGGATTAAGGAGTATTAAGCATTTTACGAATGATTTTGGACTGTAAGGATTGGATTCGGGAGGGATTTGATGGTGACTAGGTAATTAAATTAAAAAGTTTCAAACAAAAAATCTAGGACGTAGGTCGAATTGTAGTACTATTTATATGAATTTTGGTCATCTACAAGCTACAAGGCTGACGTTAACGTTTCGTTACATTTCACTTATCTTTATTCTGTTCCTTTTAAAAGAGTTAATAATTCAGTTCATTATAATTAACTTCCCAACCACCCAAACCAACTCGTTTCTAACCTGGCTTCTCCTTCACTGCCTAATAATCCTCCTAGACGTCTGAAAAGAAGATGCCCTCGACATCTTCTCCTTTAGAAATGTTTTTGGAGTTCTATCAATGGGTAGATTCTCCACATGTTTTTATCATGTCATAATAACACTTACAGCAAATTTACTTGATGTGTATATATG
>NW_027113765.1:21221-22011 GCF_000696795.3 Halyomorpha halys | reverse complement strand
TTTTTTTCTTTCCCCTCCATTTTACAACCCTTATTTCATTTTATCAACATATTCCCCTATATAACAAATATTAGAATATAAAAATATAAAAATTATTTATTTCTCACTTCTCTCGTCCTTTTTTTCAAATTAACTTGTTTTGTTTTTTTACTATTAGAGGGCAATTGTTTGTTTTGTTCTACAAATTTCGTTATTCTTTGTTATTAATTTTTCTTTTCTCTTTTATTAAGAAGCATTATTTTAATCTATTTATTTTATCTTATTTTCATTTAATTATTATATTGTATATAGTTAGGGGTGTCTTTTTTAGAATCGTTATTTTGTCTTCATTTTCTTTTCAATAGATTCAGCTTTGAAAAATACTTAAGAAACATGTACCGAAACTAATAATTCGTTGAAACATTCACATTACTCACTCCCCCCACCCAAAAAGAAAAAAAATAATAAGCCAATTTTATAAACTGTTTAGATTCTTTAATCTCATGAGTGAGATTGGATAGCTCAATAGTAAGGCACTGTGCTACTAACTCCAAGGACCCGGGTCAAAATGCTCCTTGCACTACCGTTGTTCTAGTAACAGTACTTCCTTGCAAGTCATAGCCCTCTTTATGGGTTGTAGCTGTACCGATCAATTTTTTTTTTTCTCATAGTGAATGAAATTTGTTTACTAAGTTCAAAAACAAAAATAAAACAGCGAGAACATGTTTATTTTGCAATCTAAATTTATTGAACTTAATTAAATAATAATTCGTGAAGTATTTTTAATTAAACAAAAATATTAAATTATATA
>NW_027113765.1:14761-15296 GCF_000696795.3 Halyomorpha halys | reverse complement strand
TATGTAAAATTAATTTATGCAAAATATGGGATATATTATAATTATAAAAGAAAGAGAAAAATTTAACCAAAATAAATTAAATGTCTGACCTGAGTGGAAGGTTACAAATATCGTTGTTATAAATTATAACAGCGAAAATTAACTGTGATTAAAAGTTTTAATTTTTAATTTTAATGTGAAGAATTGACAAATTAGTTAATTAGACATTAGCTAAGGATTGATTATTAATAAAATTATATGACTCCCTAATCTTTTAATGCCTCATAGGGTAATTGTGGACTGAAATTAATGACCTGGGCAGAATAGTCTGTATAAAGTTTTTTAAAATTGTTATAAATCATAAGTATAATAAAAGCTGTTTGTGATAGATTGTCCTGGAGGATTGCCGAATTGGCCGAAACGTCAGATTTATACAGAAATATAAATTTTTTTTAGACCAAAATTGGATAAAATTTATTTTATTTAAACAAAAATATTAAAGTCATTAAAAATAAATATATTAAAGCCGCAACGCAAATTAAAAAATATTATAATG
>NW_027113765.1:13847-14478 GCF_000696795.3 Halyomorpha halys | reverse complement strand
TTTATATTTTATTTTTTGTATTCATTGGTTGTTATCTTGCTCGTTGTTCTTAGCCCTGATGAAGGCTAGAAACTCTGACCGAAACGTTGGCACTTTTAAATAAGTTATTTCAACTTATTTGTCTTATATTCTGATTGCACCCCCAACCATCTTCTCCTCATATAATTCTAAAAACATACATTTGCAGGCTATTATGCTTTTATCAAATGTTATCATTATAGTACAAGAGCCCAAGAGGAGAAAAAACGCAGTTACCTCACCCCAATTTTTTATTACTTTAATGAAAACTAGGTATAATTACTAGTCAAAATTGATGAGTCTGCCAAGTATAGGTAGGGGGAATAAAAAATGGCGGCTGTTTCAAAACGATAAAAAAAAGTTAATTTTTCACTTCGAGCTCTATATCTTAAAAAGTAGCAACAACACAAGAAAACCTAAGAGAACGTCATTTAAAGAAGAGTAAATTTCCTAAAATATGAGACCTAATAGAGGTATTTACATTAAATTGTTCTCGAGATATAGCTTTTTAAAAAGCAACATTTCATAAAAATGTTGTACAGAATGTATTGAAAGATCAGTAGTTTGTGAATTTATTTTAAGAAATATATATCTCAAAAACCATTCGACGTAC
>NW_027113765.1:13441-13797 GCF_000696795.3 Halyomorpha halys | reverse complement strand
CTAAACTTATAATATTTAGCATGTTAAAACGTTTCACATTTAACACTACAACATTAATACCCCTATTATATATGTATCTTTCTTAGTTATATTTAACATAAATTTTTTTTTTTAGAATAATTTATAATTTGACCGGTTATATTAAGTTGTATAGTTTCCTTGTCCTCACCCAATAATACCAAATCATCAGCATACTCAAGCTCTGGTATTTTACCACCCAAAGTTAAACCGACGAATAAACGCCAAAAGGATAGACCGAAACGTAGATAGGACGATTGCGTTAAAACTGATTTAGTATTTAGATAATTTTGACAGGATTTTTGTCGACACATTTTACAAATGCTTGAATATAATAT
>NW_027113765.1:11693-13378 GCF_000696795.3 Halyomorpha halys | reverse complement strand
TTCGTTTGAGTAGTAGTTTTCATGACATTTGCTGAAATTAATTGATTTATAGTTGTTCGGACAAATTTTCATGTGCCAAATGTATGTTTATATGCGAATTTCTTAAAAACTACTACCCATACGAAGATAAGTGTCATAAACTACTTTATAGTAAGTTGAATTTCCTTTATTTAGGTAATGGCAGACATATGTACGTCTTATGGTTCTAAATATATATTTTTTCAAAAATAAAACATTTTATCCGAACAACTAGAAAATATCATTTTGTTAATGTATTTTGTCAAATATCATACAAACTACTATTCATACAAAGATAAGGGTTATCAATTATTTTATGGTAAATTTAACTAGTTTTAAGTGCTGACTAACATCTGTACGTCTTATGGTTTCTGAAATGAAGTTTTTCATAAATCAAACTTATTGTCTAAACAACTATAAATCAATTTATTTTAGCAAATATCATGAAATTCCTACGAAGGTAAAGGTCATAAACTATTTTATAGTACATTAAACCAGCTATAATTTGAGATAGACAATAAGCATTTGTCCGTCGAATGGTTTTTGTGATTTCTCAAAATAAATTAGCTAACTACTGATATTTCAGTACATTTTTATGAAATGTTGCTTTTTAAAAGGCTTTATCTCGAGAACTATTGGACGTAAATAGCTCTATTAGGGCTAATATTTTAGCAAATTTACTCTTCTTTAAATAACGTCCTTTTAGATTTTCTAGTGTAGTTGGTAGTTTTTAAGATATAGAGCTCCGAATGAAAAATTAAGGTTTTGAAACAGCCGCCATCTTTTATTCCCCCTACCTATACTTGGCAGTCTCGTCAATTTTGACTAGTAATTATACCTAGTAATAAAAAATTGGGGTTAGATAACTGCCTTTTTTTCTTCCCGGCTCTTGTACTATTTCTCTCTACTACCCTGATGAAGCCCTGCAAAGTGGGACGAAACGTTGGCTCACAATAAATAGTTGATTTACTATACGAGTTCTTTTGATCGCAGCAGAACCATCTTACTTTACATTACCGACGCCAATCAACAATCTTCCGTAAAAAAAATTATTAGTAACAATTTTTTACCTTAAACCAAGTTTCACTTGCCATAAATAATATTCTTTTAACAAAAAAAATATTCTAAAAATACTTTAAAAAATCTATTGAATGAGTTATACCGAAAACTTCGATCGACAATAAATCTTATGTATATTTTTCGACCAGGTGCCTCAAATATGCTGTATTGTGACTTGTCTCTTCTGAGACAGTAAGCAGCCCTCATTCTTCAAAGCTTTTATTTTTTTATTGATTTTACATTAATAATATATTTTTCACCTTGACGTTTCGGTCCGTCTGTCCATCTTCAGGTATTTGTAGGAATCAGCATTGTATCGCTTATATTTTTAATGAATCAAATAAGAGAAGAAGGAAACATACCTGATGCGAGAGTCCTCGCAATAGTTCAATTATATTACTTGTTGTCATCTTATTATTTTCTTGTTATATTTTTCTTTTATCCTATTACATGCACAATGTAATAGGAAACATTAAAAATAATATTTTGCTTACCCTGTAATCTGAGATGTGACTTGATAAAATTGATTAAATGACTGTCTGGAGTTCTTTTATGATCATTTTTTTTTGTTCAGTTATCTTCCAGATGCTGTCTCTCATTAATTTTTT
>NW_027113765.1:8040-10308 GCF_000696795.3 Halyomorpha halys | reverse complement strand
TTTGTCAGTAGTAGTTTTGGTAGGTTAGTTGTTTTTGTTTTGGACGTTTTTAAACTATTATAAAGTGATGAATAAAAATAACAATAAAGTAATGGGGAAAAAAATCATGGAAAAGAAACAAGGAACAAGTGAGGAGGAGGAAAGATGGTGTAGCAGTACTGCTACCTTCCCGACTACTTAACAATCACCGCCTCCTCTAAATTTCAACTCCTATTAAATTTATGATATATAATATAGGTTGATATATAATATACAATTTAGGATCCCCCTGAGGACAGCTGAGTTAGAAAAAAGTGGTTATGTAAATTATATGTATATGGTGGTTATATTTAATGTTTTAATTTTAGTAGTTAATTTTGTTTGATATAAAGTGCATAGTCTTTTATTATCATTGGACAGAGCTATTTTCTTTTATGTAAATATTATTTTCTTTTTTGTAAGTTATATATTTATATTTATATATATTTTATGTTCATTTTAGCATCCTCAAATAAGGCGTTATTACTTTTTTTATTTCATAATAGATATTAAAACCTAAGGTAATAATGATATGACTAAGCTCATGGATATTTTATTATTATTATTACCAGGTTACAAAACAAGTTACCCAGAAAATCCGCTTGGAGTTCCTCTGCATTTAACATACTACTCATAATCCTAGTTATAACATTTAGCATGTTATTACTTCTTACATTTAACACATTCTGAATACCCCTAGTAACGTTTGCTTTTAGATAAAAGATTATAATTAACAAACTTTTTAACATTGTAAAGATACCCATGTCGTAAGTTACAATATTATACGACCGATCGCCTCATTTATGTTTATATTCTTTTAGTTAACTTCTTTCTTTTTTTTTTTTTTCTTTTTTTATACAACTTTATTGTTACAGTCTTACCATACTTTACAATGGGGGTTTTCATGATGTTTTGTTAAACGTAAAACGTTTTAACATGCTAAATGTATGGGATTTAGCAGCTCATAGTGACCAGCCCAATTTTAAGTTCGTGTAGTATGTTAAATACAGAGGATCTAGCAGATTTTCTGGACAACTTGTTTCGTAACCTATCCTTCCAGAACATTACAATTATTATTTGTATTCAATACTTCATTAGAGTTTAAAAACACGGACTACAAGCAACTAACCTATCAAAGCGACAAAAGAAAAATGGTGTAGAGGTCAGCTGATATGAATCGTGACGTCATTCTCCATTTAGCAGTCCTATTCACAAACTCACAGTTTTAACATGGTAAAAGAAGGAAATATTTATCTTCTCTAGGAAACTTGTATTGTTATAACCTTGTAATATTCACGTGATGATAAAATATCCAACAGCTTCTTCACATCATCTTTCCTCCACCCCACTTGTTCCTGGTTTCCTCTCCTAGCTTTTTTTTCATTACTTTATTATTATATTTATCCATTACTTTAGTAGAGTTTAAAAACGTTCAAAACAAAAACAACACGATCAACGAGGAATTATCAAAACTACAACTGACAAAATGGTGACAAGCTCAGCTGGTCTGTTACGTGACGTCATTTTCCATTTAGCAGACCTATTAACAGACCCTGAACCATGTTAAATGTTATATCTTTTTAAAATGCTAAAAGAAAGAACTATTTCTCCTTTAACATACTTTAACTTTTTTTTTGTTTAAATAAAAAAAAAAATAGTTTGCTTATATGATAGTTGATAATGTTAAATTGGTCTAAAATTAAAAGTTTTAAAAATTAATGACATTGTGACAAAATAGGGTGATTTGACTTGTAATTAATGACCTGGGCAGAATGGCCTGCAAAACGTTTTTAAATAATTGGATGTGAGGTGTAAAATTATATTTAAGATTGCCTTTGAGGATGGCTGATTAGGCCGAAACGTTGGACTGTTGATGATGTAATAAAGAGTGTTGAGAATTAACATGGATACCAATTGATAAATTTAAACAATATATTATATACCTGTCTCAAGAAATTGAAAAGATTATATATACTTTAACATACTAAACTAAAGATCATGAATACCCCTAATGTTCGTATCTTGTTCTCAATTACCTCTGATGAAGTTCTGTATTAAATATGTTTTCTGTACCTTTCTTCATCGCCACCCAGACTATTTTCCTATGATTAATACTGTCAACTAATAATCTACTAATAAAACAAAATATATAATGATACATTTATTTCTTTTACAGACCCCTGCTTGTACGTCCTCCGGTTCGCCAATAAGCTCGAACTGGGCGAGAAGACTCACGAGGTGACGATGACA
>NW_027113765.1:4683-6615 GCF_000696795.3 Halyomorpha halys | reverse complement strand
TGAAAAACTTTATTTCAGAAACCATTGGACGTACAGATGTCTGTCAGCGCTCAAATTAAAGCTAGTTAAATTTACTGCAAACTAGTTAATTATGTTTATCTTTGTAGAAGTAGTAGTGTTTATGATATTTGACAAAATAAACTCACAAAATGTTAATTTCTAGTTGTTCGTATAAAATGTTGGATTTTTGAAAAAATATATCTCTAGATCCGTAAGATGCACATATGTCTGCCAACACTCAAAATAAAGGAAATTTAATTTATTATAAAGTAGTTTATGACACTTATCTTCGTAGAGGTAGTAGGTTTTATGATATTCACATATGAATATAAATTTGGTAAATGAAAATTTGTCGGAACAACTATAAATCAATTTATTTTAGCAAATTTCATATAATGTATTACTCCTACAAAGATAAACATTATAAACTACTTTATAGCTCATTAAACTAGCTTTAATTTGAGTCCTCATAGACATCTGTACGTCACATAGTTCCTGAGATATAAATTTTTCAAAATAAATTAACTAACTACTGATCTTTCAGTTCATGCAACATTTTTCTGAAACGTTGCTTTTTAAAAAGCTATATCTCGAAAACTGTTTAACGTAAATAACTCTATTAGGACTCATATTTTAGAAAATTTACTCTTCTTTAAATGACGTTCTCTTAGGTTTTCTTGTGTTGTTGCTACTTTTTAAGATATAGAGCTCCGAATGAAAAAAACAAATTTTATCGCTTTGAAACAGCTGCCATTTTTTATTCCCCCTACTTATACTTGGCAGACTCATCAATTTTGACTATTAATTATATATAGTTTTCATTAAAGTAATCAAAAATTAGGGTGAGATATCTGCCTTTTTTCTCTCTGTTTGTATTGTTCTTTTTACTTTTGTCGGCTGTCACATTCGATTTTCTCTATTTTCATTATAAAAAGGAACAATATAAATTTAGGCGTAATGAGAGAAAATGTAAATACGAGCAAAGAAGATGGTAGATTACTAAAATTAATATAAATATTACTACATAACCTGTACATTTAACCTTCGTTCTAGAATTTATATAATAAACTTCTTAATTTAATTATCTAGACATATAATGTCTTCATAAGTATATATGTGTACTATGTTAAATCAAAAATAAACTGTTAAAGTTAATTAACAAGATTTGAAACAATGAGTTTACACCGAATCGATAGAATTTTAAAATATACTATCTCAAACAAGGGTTAATTATTGAATCTTAATGTTGGGGTTATTTTCTAATTAATGAAAACACGGAGAGTAGAAATATTCATTTGTTGGCAGTTCTAATGTAATGCAAACTGAAAACAAACTTGTGGATGCAGCACAAGCGCTTTTGATTTGTGACCAAAAACCAACACTAGACGAGTCGGCCACAAATTCAGTCCAACTTGTACCAGCCAATCCAAATAACCCATCCTCACGCTTGCGCATGCATTGTATTTTTTGGCAAACCTGTAGAGGCACCTTTACAATATTTTTATCTATTGTTAGTCACCTGATAAAAGGTTTTTTTTTTAATACCACACTTCAATTTTATAATATAAAATTTATAAATTGATGAATTACATATAATTATACTATTATTTGATATTGTATTTTAATAAAATCACTTAAATTTTATACCTATTCCACTTCAATTATAATATTTGTTTAACATATCGCTGCTTTGTTTGAATAGTGACAAATCTATCTAAAAAAATTTTTTTTTATTTTTTTCAAAATGGACCTGTCCCAAAGATATTACCATAGACTGAGGACCACAAAAAATGGTCCATGTTACAATCTGCAAAATAAAGTCAATTTGTTTGTTAAATGTTCTACTATTGATGCGGAGCAAAGATCCATTTATGAAATTAAAATTTGTATGAAAACAAATATATTGTAATAATTTTAAAATATTAAAAATAA
>NW_027113765.1:1636-3816 GCF_000696795.3 Halyomorpha halys | reverse complement strand
CAACATACCGCCATCTTGGTTTTTTGTATCACGAAGTTATCATAAACAATGAAACTTGGTTAGTTTGCTTTTTGGATAAACAAAACAAATGAATATTAAAATGATACATAAAATAAAACATATTAAAACCATTTATACATCAAAATATACTATTTACTAAAAAAGAGCATATTACAATATATTATTTTTAATTGTGTATGTGTTGTTATGATGACATGGAAAGACTCAAAAAGACCCTAGTAACAGAAACAGGGGAAATCGGCTTGTAAATAAATGAAGATAGAACAAAGTGTATGATTATAAGCCGAAAAATCCACCCTCATGACATGGTCTGCCATCCAAGCAAGTTGTCTAAAAAATTAGACAGTTTCAAATACGTTAGCTCTTCAAT
The DNA here is from genome assembly GCF_000696795.3 of Halyomorpha halys. Lineage (NCBI taxonomy): Eukaryota > Metazoa > Arthropoda > Insecta > Hemiptera > Pentatomidae > Halyomorpha > Halyomorpha halys. Next base: position 3,425 of record NW_027113765.1, on the reverse strand, counting down.
AACATCAATAAATGATCAACAGACTGAAATTTACCAGCATACAACAAGCGTGAACATATCCTTCTTCTCATTGTCGAGAATACTGAAATCCCAAAAAATTTCTAAACATTTGAAACTAAGGGTGTACAATGCGATACCTGGGCATTGAGAGATTTGAACAGAAAGTCATCTGTACAATTACTGGAGCGATCTGGGATCAGAGCCTTAATACTTGAAGAACCAACTGTGAATTGCTTGCAGAGATTGGTCAGTCAATATCTCATGATATGAAGGCAGGAACGTTAAAATGGCTTGAAGCAATCCATCAGGATGCCTCTACACAACAATGAACGCCAGTATAGTTGGTAAGAGACCATGTGGGAGGCCAAAAACTAGATGGATAGACTGAGTCAACATAGATATGAAAGACATACAGCAAACTGGAAAGCAGTAACCCAAAATAGGCAGGCGTAGAGAAGGCTGGTTGGGACGGCCAAAGATCTATAAGGTCAACTAAAATAAAAATGTGTTTTATGTAAAATCAGAGATTTAGCATGTTAAATAGAAACCTTAGTAGTGTCTAAAAAAGTAATATTTGAAAACAAATATCTATTAGAAGATTATTGATGATTGACTGTGTGTATAGATGAATGGAATATGGTCCAGGTGTGGTAAAAAAAACTCAAATAGTAAATAATTATACTATTTTTATTGAGCCAACGTTTCGCCCCATGTTGCAGGGCTTCTTCAGGGCTAAAAAAGATACAAACACTTGACATAGTTACAAAAAGAAAAAAAAAACATAAGTGGAACATAACAGGGGTATACAATGAAAAGTAAAATATAATAAGAAAAATTAAAGGTTGTAAACAGTAAATGAAAAGGGTAATAGTAACAGATGGATAAGAGATAAAATAAGAGAAGAAATATAAAAGAAAGTACAAATTAAGAACGAGGAGAAGATGGTTGGGGGTGCGGTCAAAGATAAACACAAATAAGTAGGATTAACCTATTTTATTAACCTATCTCCTCGTTCGCCATCCACGGTCAACTATCTCTCATAATTACTAATTAAGAGATGAAAAAATCTCTTAAATCAAAATGTCTCATCATTTGATTTTATTCTTTTCTTTTTTCATCTCTTAATTTGTACTTTCTTTAATATTTCTTCTCTTATTTTATCTCTTATCCATCTGTTACTATTACCATTTTCATTTACTATTTACAACCTTTAATTTTCCACTTATGTTTTTTTTTTCTTTTTGTAACTATATCAAGTGTTTGTACCTTTTTTAGTCCTGACGAAGCCCTGCAACGTGGGGCACAAAGTTTGTTCAATAAAAATAGTATAATTATTTACTATTTGAGTTTTTTTGACCGCACCCGGACCATATTCCATTCAAATATCTATTAGAAATAGAAGATTAAAAATAATATTCTATTCAACAACTATTATTTTATTTTCATAGTTGGGGTGCTAATATATATTTTTTTTTCAGCTCTATTAATGGCTTCTCGTTTGCACCAGTTCAATCGAACCGTTGGTGATATTATTAAAGTCGTTCAAGTACATGAATCTACATTAAGAAAAAGGTTCGTTTTTTTTTTTTTATTCATTTTTAATTTTTAAAGTTTTATTATTTATTATTTCATTAAATACTACTATGTTTTACCAGGCTAGTGGAGTTCGGCGAAACACCCTCTAGTTCCCTTACATTGCAAGAGTTTATGACCGTAGATTTAGAAGAAGAACAAGACCCTCCATCGTACAAAGCAGCAAGAGCCAAAGATAGGGAAAGATTAAAGGCAA
>NW_027113765.1:0-611 GCF_000696795.3 Halyomorpha halys | reverse complement strand
GCAAAAATACAGAAATAAACAAAACGTTTTTATTTGTGATGACTTTTCGACCTTAATTTTAGGCCTTCATTGTAGATAGTAGTTGATACTAATAGGAGATAAAATATAAAAAAAAAAAATTAAAAACAGAGTTTTCATTTTTTTTAATAATTTATTTTGTATAATTTTTACCTCTACAATATTATATTTTATCTTCTATTAGTATCAGCTACTATCTACTTAATTTATTGTTATGTATATTTGCATGTTTGTTTATTATTATTTTCTTTTTATGTTTATGTTTCTCTGAATTAAGGTAGTTATCTTGTTTTGTTTATCTTTGGAACGTTGGCACAAATGAATAAGTTTTAGTTATTTGCGTACAATTACTGACTGGACCTCCAACCATCTTCTCCTCATTTCAATCTATGCCCAATTATTAGCACCTTGTTAAAATACATTTTATTTTATTCATGAATTCAGTTTTCTAAAATAAGTTTTTTTTTTTGCATAACTTTCATTATTATTAATTTCTGTCAATTCTCAAGAAAATGTATCTGATTTCAGATGCTGGAAGACAAAGAGAGTTTAAGAGAACTGAACAGAATGCAGTTGGAAATAGAAAAACAGAT
>NW_027113764.1:0-1247 GCF_000696795.3 Halyomorpha halys | reverse complement strand
TGCTCGTTTCGCGTTTTATTGTTGATTCGATTGTATTTTATGAAGCGCGTGGTTTCCTGGTAATCTAATAAACTCCTGTAGCTAAATTTATCGACAGCTGAATTGTCTATGTAAATGAAAACATGTAATGGACTATTATCGCCGGAGCGAGGAGCGATATCCTACGCTATCTCGTGCTCTTATGATTTAGAGCTGCCAGTGGACCAAGGCCGAGTACTCTATACTCCCCCAGTTCCAGCTAAATGAATTCCATCCATTGTCTTGCAGGCTCAGAGGAAGTATCCTTCACAAGAATTTATTCTTTGTCAATCATGCTCCTCTTCCTGGTTAATATTAATGCTCTCCATCGTCAGCTGTTATCTGCAGGGCTGGGGGTGAAAATCAAAACTAATTCGACGACCATAAGTATCTCCTACAAGATGAGAATAGCATACAGCTATGTATAACATAATTATTAATGAAATTCAACTACTCGAATTTTTATCATTCATTCATATATTGTGGTAAATACTTATAAAATTTAATATTTTAGACATTCATCACAGTTCTCAATGTCACCAAATTTTAATTATGAAGTTTAGATATAACTTTAAAATTTATTTTTACCTACTTTTGGTGAGAAATGAATCTAAAAGACTTTTCTCTTGGACCAACCCAATTCACATACAAATTTTATATATATGAAATACACATAGAAAATAAACCCTTTAACTTAATTTGGAGGGGCTATAGAGTTTTGAAAATCGTTAATATGTATACATTTTTATACTGATATGATTACTTATATATTAATTATACACATATAATTTAATTATATTTGTATAATTACTATAGATTATAATTGATTAATCTGTATAATTAAATAATTATACAGATATAATTGAGTATCATTAATTATCTGTATAATTAATATAGAAATACCTAGAAAACTACTCCCTTGTTTTCTTCTAGCTGTCTGTTAGTTCATAACAAACAGAAGAAAAGTGTATCATTATGAGATAAATGATAAGAAAAAATTATACGTCTTTATGTCTCCTTAAGTGGAAATTACGTACGGTTTCTAATATCTTGTCGTAAGAGGTTTATGTACCAATTTTTCTTTGAAACAATGCTCCAAGTGCTTTAAACAATAGTCTGTATACGGATGTTATCAGTCAAAGACTATTTTATTCTTTTTTTTAATATCATTTCCCTATAAATGTTGGAAATCAATTAAATAAAAACAAAACAATAGATTGGTGAGAAAT
>NW_027113763.1:256039-272902 GCF_000696795.3 Halyomorpha halys | reverse complement strand
TCGAGGCTAGGGTCCAAAGTCCAAAATGACTCATTGCCCAGTGGTTAAGGCCGGTTCGAGGCTAGGGACTAAAGTCCAAGGACACGTGGTTAAGGCTGGTTCGAGGGTCCAAAGTCCAAAAAGGCTCATTTACTGTCCCAGAATCGGCCTTTCCTCCCTACTACAATTTTTTTTTTCCCCTTTTACAATTTTTTCCCCTGAATTACGGTTGTTATCTCGTTATTTATTGTCAGCTCTGCGTGGCCTAAACGTAAGCGTAAATAAATAAGGCTTGAAATCACGGTGAACTATAAACACCTCATTCCAATTTTTTTTCTTTACTTGGTTTGCTGTAGTTATTTCGAAACACTTATTGTTTACTTTAATAAATAATTGATTTAATTAATAACTGATTGTGTAATATTACAGGCTTGGGCTTAGGGCAATAAAAAGGAATGTTCTGAAGTTTTAAATTTATTAGATTTCTTATTGTTGTTTGCACACGTGTGTGGATTACATTTTTTTTTTTATTATCTTTATTGGAATTTACAACTATACATAATTATAAATTTAGTAAATTTGATGTATGTTATTATAGAGTCATACAAGCGTTTAGAGAAACTAGCACTCTGATAACAGTTTAAAATATTATATTACGAGATCTACAATATTTCTTATTACGTATTGTATCATTTTAATAAGCAGCAGTTTTTTTTTTCCGCTTCTCAATTTTAGAAATTGATATAACTATTTTCCATCTATTTATTATTTTTAAGTTTCGGTTCACACTTAAATCAAACTTTTCAGTAGCCATTCTTTAGAAACTACTAAATCCTAATCAGTTTATTTTTATATTATTCTAGTCAATTTTATTTTTATATTAGATTAGTCAATGATTTAGTGAAGTCAAACTATGGAGGAGAAGCACTGTTTAGATGAGTGATAAATAGAAGTGAGATCAGATGATTATGGGATTTTCAAACTCCGTGTGAAACCGTTCATACATTAAGAAAATATATTTGCGAATATTTTTCCCTGTTATTCTTTCACTGAATTTATAATTAAAATATTTTTTTGTTTATTTAAATCTTATCGGGAAAAAATTAAATCTACATCTTAAAACAACAGATCAACGGTCAAAGATCTGTTAGACCCAAATATCTCACATAATGAGATTAAATGAAATATTCTGACAGTATAACAGAGATTCGTCGCCACTCGAGGCTATTCTAAGCTTTGGGATTATTTGAGCATTTAGTATTCTAAGATCATAAATAATCATTTTATCTTTGTTGTTTAATAATGTTTTGAGTTCTATTTTGTTAATTTTTTCCAACAGGAATCATCAACCGTGGGGACTCATTTAGGAAAAAGCGATCCAGATCGAACTCTTTGGCAGGAGAGGCCTTGGAGCCTATTCCTCCAGCTCCAGCTTCAGTGTACTCCGTGGCTATGATCGGGGCTGCTGGAGTTGGCAAGACTGCTCTATTGTCGCAGTTCCAGACCTCTGAGGCAATCAACCCCTATGATAGGGTCAAAGGTAGGTCTAATTTCCACTCTGAAATATTTTTTTTTTAAATGATAAAAATAAATGTTTTTTACTCGTTTAATAATTGGTTATGATAAATATGAAATATATCGTAACAAATGTATAAAATACACTTGTGGAGAAATCACTCGTATTGTTTTTTAAAATATTGTTCTGTTTAAGAAATGGATGCGAGAATCTCTGATGAACAATGGTCAATTCTTTATCAATAATTATAGATAAATAATTTAGGGAAATTCCAGGAGGTATGGACCACCGAATTTATTGAAATTACTCACGATCGCCGTGTAAAATTAGTTTTGTATTTATTTTTTTAATAAACTCCTGTTACGCCCGTTAAAAAAAAAAGGTTTGGTAAGTTACGATTTTTTTTTTACCTTGTCATATAATTTTATGTGACATGTTCATGTCATGATTAGTTAATTATGAGTTGTCCATGTAGGGTTAGGTGACGAATTTTGACAGCCATTGATATAATTTAAAAACATAATGATACATCAATAAGTTTGTAAACAAATAGCTAACCAAAAATCACCATGGATTGCGCACATAATGGACCTATGTCTTCCATCTCACTCCGACAATCGGGATTGATAGACCGTGGATAATCGAAAGAGATGGAGCAGTTTTTTTCTTTCTTATGATATCAGAACCTGATTACTTCATTAATGACATCGTGCAAGAAGATGATTGCATATTAGAATATTGGGATGAAAAGTTGGTTTCCTATATTACTGCAATGAGAACAAAAAACAAAAAATTAAATGCTTAGAACGGTGTTCAAAGGAATGAACTTAGCTATTATCATTACAGAGGAAAATACATGATGAACAAAAATTAAAAATTATAGCTTCCAAAAAAGTATTAATAAAAAAATGTTTTCATTTATTGTGACATTATTAAAGTAAAACAAGTCATATGATTTTTATATTATATATACTTCAATTTCTAACTAATTTTGTATTAATTGCAAGAATTTGACCAATTTCAATCAATGACCCATGTGGAAGATTAGTAATTGGTATATTTACTATTTAAGTTATTTTTACTACCATCCATTAATTGATTTATAAGTGAGATTGTGTTTATGACCATTCTCGAGAGATTGAGATTTCGTTACTTTTTCTATCATTAACCCTCCATTATGGTTATTTCCTTCTGATTCACAATATTTTTATTGTTATTTATATAATAGTTGTTAATTTTTTTATTCATTTTATTTTTTATATTTATTTGTAATTTCACTGTTATGTATTATATAAATTCATTGAATATGCCCACGTGGCGCTTTTTTACTACATAGTCAGTTTTTACTACATTGTGCCTAGTTTAAGGTTTTTGTTTTTTGTTTTTGATGTTGCTATTACTTTTAATCTCAGAAACTCCACAATAAGAATGATTTATTATTTTTTTTAAACCTAATTCTCTTTTTATTGGTGTTGTTGAAAATAGTACTAAAACTAAAAAAAATCGTTTAAAATTTTCAAGTTCACTTTCTTTTAGTACAAAATGTGTCATAGGTCAAAAATTGAGTGTGCAATTAGTTAAGTAACTAGAGTTTTTCATAATAAATTCTCATGTTTTACTAAAAAAAAATTAATATTAAGACCAATGAATTGTACTTTAGACGACTGTTAATGTACAAGATGTACAATACTTAAAAATACATGCATTTTTAAAACATTCAATATTGAATTGCGCATTGTTAACGAATAAAAAGTTAATTAGGCAACTTTTTCATTGAAAGGAATATTTTTTTTATTTAGTTTTATTGATTACATCTCCTTTCTAGCTAATCCTCTAGGCGGAAATACACAATACACTTCAAATACTTTTTTTCTGAACCAAAATGTTTTTTCTCTTCCTATATACATATATTTGTTTCGTCTAATACATTATTCCCTCATATATTTCCTCTCCAGTAATCCGCAACAACCATTCAATCAATTAGGCAAATTAACAGAGATCATTAATAGATAGCAACAATAGTAAAGCCGAAAATAAACAAACACAGCAATAGAATAGTTTACTAAAAAATAAATTAAAAAAACTAATACACAAATTTAAAAAACATATAAATGAATTAATATGTTAGAAGACACAAAGAAATAAAGCTCAGAAGAATAAACTATTATCACTTAAATTATTATTTATGTGTCTTGATGTTTTCTTTGCCTCATTTCCCCAACTTTTTATGAGCCCGGTGTTCCATAAAAACCCGAGTGCAGGTGTCGAATAAGCCCATTATTCAAAGCCTGAAGAAAAGTGGTCAGAAAAGGTTTTTAGGGTGAAAAAGCAAGCTTTTAGTCTGATTGACTTTTTTTGTAATCAGGGGACTTTGTTCACTTTACTACAGCTATTTAGGTACCTGAATAAAGTTTATATAGGCAATGAATCGTTTCATGGACATGTTGAACTGATTTAATTATAATTAATTATCTATCTAGTTTTTTTAATTAATATTTATTAATTTTTTACCTCACTAGTCCAGTAGCTCAAGAGGTGAAAAAAGTAAGTTATTCCACTCCGATTTTTTATTAGTTTAACGAAAACTATATGAAGTTAAGTGTCAAAATTGATGACTCTGCTAACCATAGTCAGGGAGAATGGGGTTTGTTGCGGCGGGAATGCGGCAGACTCATCAATTTTGACTCGTAATTATTTATAGTTTTTATCAAAATAATAAAAAAATTGGATGAAATAACTCCCTTAATCTTCCCCCCCCCCTGGCTCTTGGACTGCAAGCTTTATATTCACATGGGAAGAGAGCAATATTTGTTCCTCATAAAAGATAATTCTGGGAAAAAATAAAAAAAATTAAAAAATCTGTTTACTTGTAATCATATTTGTTTGGGCAAATAGCTTCTCCAATTAGTCTAATTTGGAAGAAATTTTCATGGATTGTATGGAGAGTTGTATTAATTTTATCGTTTTCCATCCTCTACTTTCTCCCACGCATGAACAAGCATATATTTCTTGCTACACATTTATCTCGAGAATAGCTCGTCTGATTTGGCACATATTTAATGGAAAGTTGGGGATTATAACCAAAATGGTCCAGTATCAATTTCAAGAATGGATTGGAGAAATTATGTTGTGAAAACTTTAAAAAAATTAATGTAAGAAGTTGAACCTCCAAAGTTAGCTTGATTTTTACTTTCTTAATCAAAAAATATAACAACCCAATCCTTAGAAATCCTTGTGAATTCCATTAAATATATGAAATATCTATATTGAAATAACTACAGTTTTAGCTGAATATGAAAATTGAGCTGGGGAAACATGTTTTTGTAGATTATATTATATGATCAATATAATATATAATGAAATTTTGTTTTTAATTATACCGTTTATTATTACATTTTAATTATATTATTATTATACATAGTAATAGAACACATTCACCCCATATTTACAGATATATATAAATTAACTGATAACAAAATCATGAATATGAACTGTTTTGAAAGTAATTATTATTTCTGTAATTCACCTCTTAACTATTTTAGTATACTGAGCTCCATTAAGTGGAATTTATTGTCAAATTTATGCATACAAATAATAGGTCTCTATTGTGTACACCCTTGCCTATTTTTCTGAAATTTTAGCAAAGAAGGAATAAGGCATATAAATATTTCTGTTCGAATTTTCAGAAATTTTTGTTACTATGACAGTGCATTATCTCTTTTTTTTTTTTTTTTGTTCAATGTTTGTTCTCTTATTTTTAGTTCCTTTATGCGAGGGAACTGGAGGGAGGCAGTTAGCTATTTTAAAACTACAATAAACAATGTTACGATCAAAATAGTTTTAAAACAGATGTTTATCAAGTTAAATAATAAAACGAAACAAACTTGTTAAAGTAAGTTATACACATTCATTCCTATTTACATCAGCCTGGGAAATTCCTTGCTGAGCTTGGCGCTTCACTTGAATGAAAAAGTAGGACTCCGGAAGATCCCGGCGCTTCCAATGAAATTGTAGCCGGGAAGAGTTAACACCGATAAACTTCCGTGCATGCTTGATTGTTCAGAAAGATGGATCAGAGGTTTCAGTGGTGTGTAAGGATAGATAACTGCTTCATGCTTGACTGCAGCCACGACCCTTCCAAATTTACGTCACCCATGCCTTGCCTCAAACCAATTAGTCTCTAACGATAAGTAAGGTCCACTGGTTTTCCCCCAAAAAGCATGAGCCTTCTAAAATAACCAATTATTATCAAAGGATACTGTAAGACAGAATTACCTTTTATGAAATTTAGTAATTGAATATTGCAAGGTTTTCTGATTTCTCCAAACTCTAAACTAAAAATTTTAGTGTATTTTATGTTAGTGTATTTTAGTGTATTATCCTGTATTTTTCAACTAACAGGATTTCAGGAGAACTTTTTTTTCTCTGCTGTGTCACTTACTAATATTTAATTTAATACTGATTCTGTCATAATAAGTAAACCTTTTGTTCTGTCATAATAAGTAAACCTTTTGTTCTATCATGGAAATTCAATAAATTAGTATGGATTCCACAAGGTATTTTTGTCATGCTTTCATTACCGTAAAATTATAACATCATTAAGAAAACTGTAGATAAAGTATTGAAGTTGTGTTTCTTCCATTAGCCCTTTCTTTGAGGTATTAAGTTTTCTAGACTAAACAAACTTAACTAGAAGTTTTGAGCGAAATGCTCACTCACTAATGGTGGTTGACATGCCGAAACTCAAATAAATGAACCTAGAAAGATAAACTTACTGATAAAAAGAAGTTGCGAAATATGGGTCTTAGAATGGAACTAGAGGAAATCTTTTTAGACTCTGATTTCAGAACAGAGTTTCTGAAAGGTATCTTAATAAAAATATATTAATTATGTTTACATAAAACAATACATTTTTTATAAACATATTAAACAAAGTACCAACATTGGATAATACCCTATTCTAAATTATATTAAATTGATATTTTATCCAGAAATAATTTAACATATAAATAAATAATTTACATTAATTTCAGTGTTAATTATCAAATAAATAATTTACCTATACTTGAAATTAAATAATAATGTTAAAGGATTTACGTAAATTAATACAAAACATCGTACTAATAATAATCTGTCCAAATTTGAGAAACAATAAAATGACAATAACATTTATTTATAATTCCAAAAAGCAAATATAGATTTAAATTTCTCATGATATCTTTATAGAAGTTTAGTTTTCTTAATTGCCTTAGTGTTTTTCCAATGAACATGGAATTCAATGTTTTCACAGCGATATATCGCAGGACAATCCAAACATTAATCACTACAGAGAATGGTAGTTCAGGAACGCTTCTGTTCTAAAGGGAGCCCATTAATTATAGTTTGTAGGTGATCAGAGCCCTATTGTCTATAATTAGTTAATTTACACCTATAATTAATATTCTTTGCCTCATCATTTATTGATTATTTCATTTATCATAAATGTTATTTTTTTTTTTAATTGATTAAATATATAGCTACGTTAAGAAAGGTCCGTGTATAAAATGGTTTAAACCATTTTACGTGTGCCCATATTTCTAGCATCATATACCTACTAAATGAAGGATTTAAATAATTATGAAATATGAGCTGGGTGGTTGATTGAACATAATTTTTTTTTTAAATTAATCCTGGATTATAAATTAGGAAGTACTATATTGTTTTAAAACTCCTACATTCAGTTCCTTCTCAGGTTTGCCAGCAATATTAGGAAAAAGCTGATCGGTAGTGTTGATTTAATGAAAAATGATTTTAAAAAATATGAATCTTCTCAAAAACACTAAAAACTAAAATAAGAACATTTTTCCAATAATTTTGAAATCTAAATTTTAATAAAGTTATATTTTATAATTAAAATAAAGTTATATACCTTTGTATACCTCAATCCGAAGACTGAAGCCCAGACTGCTGGAATACATTCTGTTATAAATTTTAATAAATATAAAATTAATTCATAGTCACACTACCTCTATTTTACTTATTATTATTACTCATTTTATTTATTCATTATTTTTATTTTTATTTTTTCTTCTCTCGTCCCTTTGTCAAATAAACTTGTTTATTTTTACTATTAGAGGGCAATTGTTTGTTTTATTTAAGTGTACCAATATCATTATTTTTTGTTATTAATTTTACTTTCCTCTTTTATTAAGAAACATTATTCTTCTCTATTTACTTTATTATTTTTTTTTATTTTAATAATAACATTATATATAGTTAGGGGTGTCTTTGTATGATACTATACCCCCCATTATCAACAGTTTAAAAATATACATAATATAAGGGTTATAGCAACCATGTAAGGCCCACCAGGCCGAACTGGTGTGGTATAAAATAAAATTTAAAAAAATAAAATACCTTTGTATACAAAATGTCATATTTTTGTGAGAACAAAAAAAAATTACGTTTTGTGGTTTTATGGTAATTTATTACATGAAAATAAAAAAAAATAAAAAATCAAAGAAAAAAAAGGATTTTTGTAGCATCAGCTGGATATAAAGCTGTAGTATTTAATAATCTGTAGAACGCATGTGGTAATAATTTCGCATTAAAATTTATATCACGTACAGTGCTCAGAAAAGCCCGGGGTTTATACAGTTCAGTCCAAAAATGAATTGAGAATAACAATCAGGGAAAACAATTGACTTTGTTTTTCAATAGGAGACCCTTAAGTAACGGAATCCCCGAAATTATGTTTAGGTTTACCCTTTAACTTTTACCTGATAAACACTTTAGGGATTCGATCGTTACTAAGTACCACAACTATACAAGCCCATTTCAACCTTTGTCGTGCAATTATGTTTATTATATTGACTGGATGCTTAATTCCTTCTGTAGCTTAGTAAACTTTACTTAATAATAAAGTTCAAACTCATACTATTAGTCTTATTGTTTGTACCTAGTACAATTTCATAGACTTGTACAATATTAACTTATACTTTTTTTTCCTTTTTAACTCTAATAATATCACTAGTATTCGTTCCTATCATGAACCGAAAAGTAGTAGTTTGTGCACTTGAATTTATGGAGTAATACTAATAGCTTTCATTATGAAACAAGACCCAAACCTCATCATTCCTCAGCTCAAGGCGTTGTTCTTCCTTCAAATCGAACCCCCATGCTTTACACCCTCTACGAATTGTAATCAATTCATGAAGACTATGGTTTTGTAAATTTTAATTTTTTTATTTTCTAGAAAGAAGGTGAGAACGGAAAATAACCAGTATTTCCCTGGTTCCTAGAAATGATTCCTTCATTTCTTCTAGAATTTGGTTTTTTTCATTTATGGTACACCCTAAATACTTACAATGCTCTACGTAGTCAAACCTCCTGTATAAACGAATGCTATCGAATTTGTAATATAATACTCTGTGATTAAACAACTGAAATTAAATAATGCCCATTGGATCTGTTACAAAGTTTTTCTTAAACCGTTTTGTTCAAAATAAAATAAAAGGTGTCGTTTTGACAGATACAGTGAAAGTTAAATTGAGATTGTTTATGTAATAGGCTGCTTGAATAACTTATAATAACACTCATCTTTTTATAATTACGTGGAAAAATTTCAAATATCAATTATAAATGGAAAAATATCATGAAGACCCAAAGCGTGAGTTCCGTATTTTTTCGAGAAATAAGATAGAATTATAAACGTATTTTCATCTATAAAAATGTTTTTTTGTGTGGATAAATTATTGTTTCTTTTATTTACCATATCCAGTTTGGTTTTTTGATAACTAAAATTTTTTTAAATAAAGTTATCACTATCTGTTGAGTTAGAAAATGTCCCTATCTAATTGCTATAAGCTGTTAATTATATCCTAAGCCACCCACAACCTGATGTAAGAATATCCCGGCTCCAATCTGTGCCAAATTATGCGCTCTATGCTCCATAAATTTACTTCAGACTTTTACTTATTCATTCATTAACGATTTCAACAAGCATCGTGTAAATGATTCCTTTATTTACAAGAGTAGTAGTACCGGGAGCATGACTCACTGAAATATCTTCTAAAATAATGAAAAATAGTTGACTGTGGGTAACACAAATAAGTTGAAATAACTTATTTTTTAGTGCCAACGTTTCGGCTAGAATTTCTAGCCTTCATCAGAGCTAAGAACAAAGAACACAGTAATAACCATTGAACACAAAAAAGAAAATATAAACAGAATGACATAAAGTAAATAATTATACAGAATGAAATCAATAAAAATAAAGTGATGAAAGAAGTGAAACCTAATATGTATATATAGGTTTTCACTTCTTTCATCACTTTATTTTTATTGATTTCATTCTGTACAAATATTTAATTTATGTCATTCTGTTTATATTTTATTTTTTATTGTTTGTATTTATTGGCTAGTATCTTAATATTATTTAAGTGCTATGTTCTTAGCCCTGATGAAGGCTAGAAATTCTGGCCGAAACGTTCGCACTATTAAATAAGTTATTTCAACTTATTTGTGTTAACCTCTGACCACACCCCCAAACCATCTTCTTCTCAAATAACTTCTAAAATGTTGTAGGTCCTTATGTATACAAAGTAATCGGTAGTTACAAAAGAGGAATTAGAAGGAAGCGCGGAGATATGGACCCTTGGAAGCCTAACCATGATTTTTTTTTTGCAAAGACGTAATGATACTAGACTTTATCTTTATACTGTAGAGTTCTTGACAGTTACAAAAGATTCCATATTGAAATGAAAATAAAAATTTTAATTCAACTGTTGGGTGTCATAAAAAGGAAAGTACCATTAATTTTGTTATCCCCTTCGTGACCATTTCTTAAATACGGGAAGGAGAGGGAGGATACCCTACATATTACCATCCTATTCCCATCCAGGAAAGGTTAGATTCTCATTTCATTGGTCCGCCACGAAATAAAATTCAATCCCTGCACAAAGAGGGAAGGTCTGGCGGATTTATCGGAGAACCTCCATGCGCATATTGGTGAAAGCCCTAATAGATGGAAGAGGATCCTTCGAGAAGAAACCTTGCAACAATGGAATCGACGGTGGGTGAGTACTTTCCAACCGTTGATTCACGCCTAGAATCAACGTGGGTCCTCCCTGATTACTGGATCTCACAGTTCCTCACGGGTCATGGGGGTTTCCGAGCTAAGCTCGCCGTACATGGCATAAACATTGATTATCTATGTCCAATTTGTCAGGTTCCTGAGACCGCCGAGCACATGTTACTTGCCTGTACCGCATATGAAGCACTGAGAGCCAAGATGATGAGAGAAACAGGACTCTATGTTCTGACTGAGAGCGATCTTCCTGAGCTGATGAAAAAAGAAAACTACCCGCACTACAAGAACTTCGTATATGGGTGGAAGGAGGCTGTGGGCCCTACTCACTTCTCCCTGGGTAGGAGAGAATAAACTACACCAGCAAGGCCTCAGGAGGAGAGCAAGACTTATTTTGAAGCAATAGCAAGCTGTGTGCACAGCTATGTAAATGTTTGACATATGCAGCAATGAGTTGTACCAACTGCTGCGAATACCCGTATTGCCTAACAGGCAGGGTAGGGTGATAAATAAATAAATAAATAAATAATAATAATCCCTGCACGCTGGAGTCGAACCGGCCCCAGAGGTTGTTTAGGTGACGTCTTAACTCTCTTCTTGTTATGCCTCTCATTAGTTGGTACTTAATCCTTTAATAGGATCGAAGTTAGTGAAGTGTTATGTTTCTATTACCCCTTCTTGAGGGGATACATTTGTATTATTAATAGAATTTATAAAGCTACAAGTATCTTCCTACCACTATTGTATGTTTTTGTTTAAAGATATAAAACCTTTTGGACATCAACCTCTTGAAATTATAAAGCTACATGTATACAGACAAACAAACAAATAGACATTCCTTCACGCACACATCACATGCACGTGATTCCCGAATCACCTGCAATCAAATGCAAAATATATATTGAAATATAAGAAGAGCTATACTTTAGAAAGGAGGATTTTCGCTTTTAAAAATTTAAAAGCCAATATAACTCTAGCTTCCTCATCTTTGAGAACTTAAGATAAATTTGGGGTCAGTCCTATTCTGTTTATTGATGGGAAATAGTAAAGACATACATCAAAAGTATGTTTAATCCTGAGAATGGACTGAGAATATTGGCACGGTGGAAGAGGAATTTTTCTAAACACGAGAGAGTGCGTGAGTACAGCATGGCCTATTCTCAAGCGTGTTAGAGCAACTTCCTCTCTGCGCCCGCTGCGGTAGAGTGTCAACCATAGTTTTACTACTTTTTAATTTCTTTTAATTTACTCGGAGACCTTTCATCCCACATGTCCTGCCATCTATTCCGATACTTTATTTTAAGAGATCTACTGAGTTCTGTTGGGGTAAGAACGGCGGTGCCTCGGCCAGGGAGCGTGAGTTCCTCTCTGGCAGCTTTGCTCGTTGCTGACAATACCAATGTGGATTGAGGCCCATATGCAGTTTATGGACTTACCTTCTTAAAGTTCCTCAAATTTTTGAGTTATAGAAAAGAAAAATGGAGAGCTGACGCTATGGCGTGGAGTTCGGCGATATATATTGAACATAATTTAAAGTGAATATGGTCCGGATTCGATAAAAAAAACTCAATTAATGACAACTATTTTAATGAGCCAACGTTTCGCCCCACGTTGCATGGCTTCGTCAGAGCTGTTTTGATAGAAGTCTAAGTCAGAGTCATAACATAGACATAACAGACAACATAATTTATTTGTGGGTTGAATTACAGGTAACGAAGGACGAGGTGGTTGAGCTTTCTGATTTGGAACTATCAGTGTAAATCGAAAAAAGGTCCCGGAATATTTTCATGAAGACGCGACAACCGTTCTTTATGCTCCACTATCACTATTGAGTTAACTTGTGAGTAAATTCAGATCTTCAGATATTTTTTTATCATGGAGAGTTGGGAAAAGCAGTTATCTTCTGAACTGTTGTACAACATTTCTACAATTTCGCGAATGTCTTGTTTGATTTTTTATCACAAGGAATAATGAAATAAGGTATCTATGATCTTCTGGTAATGATTGCTCCTTTACTGTTTATCATCTTATCCTTAGATGCAGAAAATCCCTACTCTGTTACATGATTATTCCATGGCAGGATTCGCATAATCGATTTTAGGATCTTCCGTAATAATCGCCTATCGATTCTGTGTTGCTAATGAAGCAGATTATGAAACAGGGCCATCGCCGTCACGATATCTCTACGGGATTAGTTCGGGGCATGGACATTATCAAGGATTACGATGAATTATTAATGAGCGAACAGTTACTACTAACTCAAACCTGGTTAGTCATATCTTCATCCGAAATTTTTGATTAATGTCGGCCAGTTGGGAGTGATTGATTTGGCTATACGAATTCTTTAACGTGTAAAAAACCATGACGAATTATTACTCAATGGTTTGTTAATTAAATTAATTGTTTAATAAATCAATTAATAACAAATAATAAAAATTTATTTTGGAATCATCATACCAAGCTTTAAAAACTATTTAGTTCTTTTACTTGTTTTCTTTTCTATTGTATTCTATCCACTTTGAGATCGTACCAAATGGAAGTATATGCTAAACTACCCCTTAATCCAATAGTAAATTATTGAATTTTATCACCTCCTAAGCAAGGAGTTTTAACTCAGGTTAATACAAATTTATACCCAGGTTATGCATTAAAACCAGCTGTCCAAAACATATTATTGAATGTCAACGAAATACCAGGAAATGGTCGATTACTTAACCTTTTAAGATGAGTATTTGAAGAAACCACCCCATCGATGACGTCAAAGCATTGCGTACTGGTAGTTACCGCAATTCTCACAAAATGAGCTCTCTGTTGAAGTTTACGTAAAAAGATTCCTTCTGCCGAATAAATGAGCCTTTAAGATGTAATGAAGAAACAATTAATACAAATTATAAAATTAATGTATTGGGGAAAACTATGATGAGAATAAAAATCATAAAATAGTCACAAAAGTGTGAAAACAAAAAATATGTTATTTTCGAAAACCAAGCAGCCAG
The DNA here is from genome assembly GCF_000696795.3 of Halyomorpha halys. Lineage (NCBI taxonomy): Eukaryota > Metazoa > Arthropoda > Insecta > Hemiptera > Pentatomidae > Halyomorpha > Halyomorpha halys. The sequence goes on along the minus strand of NW_027113763.1, from coordinate 259,344 downwards.
ACGGTGGCTGGGGACAGGTAATGTCAGAAGGCGTCGTAAAACCTAAATTAAAAAAAAAAATTACTATTGGAAAATTACAAAAGAGTATAAAGCTCAGTATAATTCTAAATTGAAATATTCAACAAGATAAATGAAAACGCAGACATAATATTGTTATTTTTTATTACAGAGATAAGGCCCCGAAATAGTTAAGATATGAATTATATTATTCTGGCTATGCAGGTTAAATATGTTGTGGTGCCTCGTGCACGGAAGAGTGTTCTTGATACACAAAAAGGGAGATATACTGTTATTTGAAACCTATTGTGGTATCACCTTGCTTCCGTGTGTTTATAAAATTACTCTTTCACCGCCTTCTCGCCCGTGCAGAACGTGATAGGGCCTAATGTCGACTATTGACTAATGTCGATTATTGAGAGGGAAGAGTTCCGTTGACTTGATTTTTGGTCTGCGAAAGGTGCTAGAACAGACATTAAAGCACTATTGTGGATTTCTAGTAAGCATACGACAGTTTAAACCGTGAGGAATTAATCGAGACCCTGAATTAATGCAGTGCCCAAGCAAGTACGCCTTATCAATACGTCATACTAGTTTGGGGCTTGACATTAAGGAGTAAAGCAAGATAACGCGTTGCCAGGCTTCCTTTGCAACTCGACATTGGAAAAGCAGCGATAGATTCTGGCTTGCAAACAACAGATGCAATTATAAATAAACTGGACACATGTTGAAGAATTGTATACTGTGGGGCGATCCTTGCCAGTCGTCACGGTTGCTTTCCTGGTTTCATTATTAACGAAGAAGAAACCAAGTACATGTAAATGTATTTGCGTGTGTGTAAGAAGAGGAGCTGTCACATAATAGATCAAAGGTTCAGTTTGGTCTTTTTGCATTTGAACAGATGTTAGATTTTATGTGCTAGTGTTAACTGATTGCGAAGAACAACAGGGCGTCTGCAGAAATGAGACGGATTATCTTGGTTACCAATCGGAGATATTTTTCACTAACTAGTAAATTTTGAACAGTGCTTGAGTCGCCGAACCAAGCTTATAGTTTACAAGACACATATTCGACGAGTACTACTACCTCACATACATGGACTACAATAAAGTCAGAAGGCCGAAATTGGACAAATTTAACAAACAAATTTAAAGATTATGAAATATGTAAACCCACTTTAATTCTTATAAATCATTTGGTATAGAAAGTGTAATAAAGATATTAAAGTAATTTTTCAAGAATAGGCAAACAAATTACATGAATTGAGCAGAATAAAATCCTTAAGAATTGGAAATGGGATCCGGAGGACTCGGACTTTTGGACCCAATTAACGCTACTACTTGATAAAAGAAAATGCAATATTGAAAATATAAAATACCACTTTCGAAAAGTAGCGTTAAACATTTGGAGGTTTATATAAAAATTTCGAAGTTGGGATTGCTATGTAACCACTTATACATACGTTAATTATTAAATATTGATTATTAACTTTGATATCACACAACTTTCGCTTACTAACTCACTTACGTCTTCAAGTTTTGTGTGGTTCAAGAGGTTGTGTTGCTGTTTTTTTTAATTTTGAAGGAAAATAAATCTAAAGACCAAAATTTGAATAAATATTTTTAATTTTTTTGTTACCATAAACGTTCCAATTTTAGGGTTTCTCGGGATCAGAATAAAAAATATAATTGTTTTTCCTAATACAACGAAACATGCGATTCAGAAAGATCGTGCGGCCTCGGAATTTCATGTTTGAATTTAATTTATCTACTTTTTTTTTTTCATTTTTCTCATTTATTTATTCATAAAATTCTTTAATATTTTGTATTAATTCATTGTATATTACAACGAACAATGAAAACTTTTTATTTTTTTTTTAAATAAACCAAATTAAAGGTACTGTTCTGTTTTGTTTGACTGTGTAAAACTTCCTTGGTCATGAACGCCATTTATGTCCTAATAGTTTCCGGCAACATTCAATTGACTATTTTATGTCACATGCATACATAATTATTTATACATAATCCGAAATTTTTCCCGATCGCAATTTTTTCTCTACATATTCCATATATAGGCAAGTGAAAGTAAAAGAAAATATAAGCACAATAAAGGTTTGGAAAGTTATTGTAGATGTAATGTTTTTTGATCAACGGTAATGTAAGGATGTATCGTGGTGTAACCATTATACAGGGACAACCGCAAGCACCTCTAGGTTCAATGAACATATAGATACCAGCTCTATACATGCTGGATGTGCCCGTGCCGCTAGTCGATTAATACATACTGTCCGTCACAGCTAACCCCAGATAACCCATAACAGGGGGCAGGAATTACTCATTTAATGGTATTATGATTATTACTTTTTAGTGATTGGATATTATTTTTGTACCTCGAGTAAGAGTTCTTAAATGATGTTTTAAGGACTATGATAATTTATAATATATGACATTATTTATTTGTTGTGATATTAAATCTGTCATTTCATTTTCATTTTCTCTCTTTGTACTATTTCTTTCACTTTTGAATGCCCACCATCTATTCAGAAATTTAATAATCCATTTCAATGGAAGCCAATCTCAATATTTCTCATTTTTCGCCTGAAGATTCCTGTTTTCATCCTTGAATGGAACCGATTTATCAAACAATGAGTAATAAAAATGACGAGCTGTTGTATTACTAATTATGTATTCTATGAAGGAGAAATTTGAATAATGTGTATACTATTTATGTATTACATAACATAAACTATAACTATATATATTTTTTTTAAAACTTTACTTAATTGATAGATATTACAATCTTCCATACTATTGTGGGCGATAGGTAATAGTGATGAATGATCACATTCATACCAAAATAAAATAAAATAAGAATGAAAATCAATAAATAAATAAAAGAAATAAAATAAAATAAAAAAATGTACATTAAAATAAATAAAATCTCTCTTAAAATGTATACAAACAGGGAGATAAAAAAAAATGAACATAATCAAACAATGTGTATGGAAAAATAAATAAATAAAATAAAATAATAATAAAAATAATATAATCTCTAGTCACATTTACACTAAAAAAAAAAAAATGTTAAAAAGTATTTTGTAAGTATTGTATTGCTATGTATTGACAATCCGGGGTATTGTTAAGGTGTTTCGTCATCTGCCTCTATACCTGGTCAGGGTATCCTTCTGGGAAGCTTTTAGCATCCTCGGATGTGAAAACATTTGTATTAAGTTTGTCACATTACCAGAGGCCCCTGAGAAAATTAGATTGGCTAACCTTTAAGTGTTCTAACAAAAATGATAGCTTGTG
>NW_027113763.1:251493-255487 GCF_000696795.3 Halyomorpha halys | reverse complement strand
AATCAATGGTAAGAACATTTTATGAATATAAAGGTATTTAATTGGTAAACTGGTAAACACACAAACAGCCTTTGGAAAGGAATCCAATTATAATAATAGTTTTTTAGGACTCAATTTATAATCAATTAATTTATTTATTTTTGGATAATTGCCTTCAGCGATTATCCTGGCATCCCAAGTAAATCTGCTATTAGAACATAGCAGTATGTACCATATTTACACAACCGACCTGAGGATCCCTGCTGATCTATCCCCCACGTGTGGGGAGAAGAGCAGAGCTCATAAGATCCCAGCGCATCCCTCTCGCCGCATCACTGGTAGTGAGCCAGTGGAGGCTGAGCAAGTAAGCACTCAACTTGAGTGGAGAATCTAACCATTGCCTGAACTCCAATTGTATAACTATATTATATATATGCAGTCATATTAAAAAAAAAAGAAGTCATATGTAATAAACTAAACCTCTTTTTCACCGCTCATGTCAAATGGATGAAATTTCTTTCAGTAGACCTAACCAATTTCTTACATACATAGAGTCAATTAAATGTATAATTTAACGACAAAATAGATCTCAGCTTAATATCTTAGAACTATCTTTTTTACATTCACTTACCTATATATGGAATATATAGTATGGGTAGTATTGCGTTCGTGAAATATTACGAAGTCGACGGAAATTCAAGTTTTGAAGCCCAAATAACCTAGTCTCGCAAAATGGCCTGTGTGTGAACAGCCTAGCTCAAAAATTAATAATCTTTCGAAACTTAAATTAAGGCGGGTATATGCTTGGGGTGTCACAGCAACTATTTCGAGAAAATCGACCGATTAGAACTGTCATTTTATAGAATCGCTTTTTCACATTTTTTTTTTTTTTTCCATTTTCTCCAACTTTATTAAACTCGGTATGTCAATGTACAATCAAAAGTCCTTCAGTATGAGGTATGTCTTATCCTAATTGGAATAGTCTGGCAGGGCATAAATGAAGAATTTTTAAAAAATCATCTAAAATATCTTTAACCGTATTTATTTGCAAAAATAAATAGTTCTCATTTTTAGCAAAAATAAATTGGAATAAATACAAAATTATACAAACTTCAACACGAGCCTATTAATCTACATAAAACTTGAGGACGCACCAGACCGAATTTTGTTAAAGGAAGTAGTGGGAAAACAGGCATGTATGTTTTTCATTAAAATCATCCATCTATTTAGATCTATATTATAGATTAGATTAGATAACATTTTTATTCAGGGCGATCAACATCTTGGTTATTACGCCCTTCATCTATGTTATATTACGATTTTATTCCTACTTCTTACCAGTGATGCGTCAAGAGGGATGCGCTGGGATCTTTTGAGCTCTGCTCTACCTCTCACATGTGGGGGATAGAGTGGGCTCAGGGATCCTCATGTCGATTGTGTAAATATTGTATATTAGAGTGTATATCATTTTATCATTATGTTATTTTATTTATTTTTCATACAGATAGTTTGATTATTTTTATTCTTCTGTTTGTATATATTTTAAGAGTTTTTTTTTTTAATTTATTTATTTTATTTATTTTAGTATGTATGAGATCATTCATCACTATTACCTATTGCCCACAACTGTGTGGCAGATTGTAATATCTATTAATAAATAAAAAGTATTAATTTTCAATTAATTAACAAAAAAAAAATCCTACATCTAGTGTTGGACGAAAAGCAGAATCGTATAATATAAATATGAATAATTAAGGGAGAAAATATAACTATACCTGCAATACATCATATATACTTGTTTTATTAATAGAGGTAATTGGTCATAAAAAAGCTTTCTAACATTTTTTGTAAATTGAAGTTTTTGGCATAAACGGATTCCTTATGGCTGATTTTCGGGTTGATAGAACTGGAGGAATTTTTTTAAAGAATAATTTTTCTATTATGATATGGCGAGTGAATTCTGGTTGAATTTAAAACGTCACTAACGAACTATAAGTTAAAACAAATTCGGTCTTACTTGTAGAAAAAAATCTTTCAAATTTCGTTTGATTTTTCTAATTACTTGATTAGCAAAAATATTAAATTTTATATTACAAATAATTTTATATTTTGTTCTATTTGTTTAATTGCTTATAGAAAATTAATAAATTAGTTTTATAGGAAATAATGAAAAGTGTCGACGTCTTTATCACGATTATTGGTAACATCAGTGGTTGTCTTGGAAATTTTATATTTGCATAAGGTTATTTTTATGATTTTATGTATGTTAGGTGAAGAAAGAAAATTTTTAGAGAAAAAGAAATTTTAGTATTCCTTCTATTCCATAATGGAAATATATATGTAGTATATATTTGAGAATAAAAAAATATATTTGTTGTCCACATTAGATTAAAATCATTAGTATAAAATTCAGTTTGCGACATGAGTACCAGATTTAACATATGGTAATCCAGTATAAACACGTGGATACACCCAGACTATTTACTGAAAATCCTGAACATGCAAGATATTCTGAAAGTCAAACATTGTCAGTATTCATATGCAGGATTAGGGGTGGTCACAAACAATGTCCTTTTGTGGATCTGCTTTCTCCTGTCAGACCCAACAAATTGTTTTTCCACCCAACAAATCCAATTATAACATCTGACCGGAGCCTTTTTGAGTGTTCCAATACAATTTTGTTTGTTTGTATTTTTAATTTATGGAATATTTAGGAATTATTTTAAAGGTGGCTAATAAATTATCCGACACTTCTCCTATGTAGAATTGTTTATGTGTACTTTATAAAGGTTTGGAAAATCTTCGTCTACATTTGAACCTGTAAAAATGTCTTTAATATTGTTTTATGCTATCATTTTTATTTTTATTAAAATGCCTTAAATATTATTTTATTTTCTCGTAAATCTAAGACATTTCAACACAAAGTAAAACTACAAAGTTGAATTTGAGTTATGTTTTTAATTTCTAATATATTACTTATGAAATGTTTAAACATATGACATATGACTTAGTTAATTTAATTTAATACAGAACTATACCAGATATTTTTGAGGCATAAAAAAGCTGTTTTATGGATCTTTATCACTAATATCAAATATTAATTCATTACTTCATGCCTCTTATTTTATTTGTGAAAAAAAAATCCATTCATAATTAGTACAAATAAAAATTTATTCTAGTTATTTACACATCTTGGAGATCCCGCTTCTTCTATTTCAATCTGATATATCCATCCTTTTCTATATGTGACATTGACAACCAATCTGTATGGGACACTTAAGTGTAAACAAAAAAGAAAAATGTGACTTAACTAATTAGACATAGTAATTGTATATGTAATAGGTAAAAACTAGTAATAAGTAAGTACCAAGCCCCAAAAAGTCGGAAAAAAATATATGAATGCAAAACTGGAATAAATTATTTTTTTTATGATTATGGAAGGATTTTATCCAATGATAAAAGAATTTCAACTTATATTCTTTCTAATAATCAATAGCTATATGCACATAAACATACAATGCATGTACACATAAATAGCTACGTAAATACATATAATAAATTTATTTTATAATATATCTTACTTTGGAAGCAGAATAATATTTTTAAAATAATAAAAAGTCTAAATTAAGTACTTGTTTGTATTATTCTATTAAAATTAATAAAATGGAAGATCGATGGTTGGCCGTGTGTTATAATAGAAAAAGGAGATGCAAAAACTCAAATAGTAATTTAACTATTTATATTGAACCAACGTTTCGCCCCACTTCGTAGGGCTACATTAGGGCTGAAAAAGATACAAGCACTTAAATGATGTAAGTATGAATGAGAAAAGTAAATGAAAAATTAACAAGATATACAATGAAACATAAAAACTTTTTTTTTTTTTAATTATTTATTTATTGTAATTTACACCTGTACAAAATAATACAATAAGTAAATATGTAGTATGTTTCATATACACTTGAAAATCTTGGGAAGGAACCACCCATTGGTGGTACTTCAAACATTAATTTAA
>NW_027113763.1:242819-250678 GCF_000696795.3 Halyomorpha halys | reverse complement strand
AAAAAAATTATAAATATACACGGATAGAATATACAAAAGAAAAAGAAAACTATAAATATACACGGATAGAATATACAAAAGAAAAAAAAATTATAAATATACACGGATAGAATATACAAAAGAAATTAAGTTAAACGAATGGATAAAATAAATGTAATATCGTGAAGATGTAATATACAAAATAAGAAGGTGTGTAAATTATATAATAAAAACATTAATAATAATAAAGTAATTCGAATGTAAGTATACTAAATTTGGAAGTAACACATGAATATAAATTAAAAATAAAATATATAAATACAAAATAAAAGGAATAGACAGTAAATATAATATATAAATATTAAATAAAACCACAAATTGTATCCAATACTGTCTCAACACTTTATTTCTTATTAGTCCAACGTTTCGGCTATTCCAGCCATCTTCAAAACTTGTCTCAAAAAAATTTTGAAATAATATTATTTAAATAATATATAAAATATAAAATAATAAAATTAAGTACGGGGTGAGAATATAAAAGTAAAACCAGATAAAAGACATGTGAAGGAAATGGGCTTCTGAAATACATAACGTAGAGAAAAGAAGAATTATGGGGATTTTATAGTTTAAGATATATCGGTATGTGAGAGAGGTAGTCTTTATCGACTTTATGATTGACGGAATTCTCTATTAAATTTTTATGAATGGAATCCGAGATGAGGAGGTTTTATGGTTGGAGACACTAGCAAGAATTGAAATATTATCGTTTCAAACCTCAATCATTCTTTTAGATTGAAGTTTAAAACGTGTTTTGACAATTTAAAGGCAAAAGGGTTACAGGAGTGGATAAAAGTTTTGTACGGGAAAATACGGTTTTTAAGTTGATTTTAACCTCGCTGATATAAAAGAAACCGCAAAATAACAAGGAATCGATAACAAGGGTAGAACGAAGAATCCGGTAAACTACTGTGGAACGGTGTAAAAAAGGAATAGGGTCTTTTAAATTGCAGAAAACATAGGAAAATTTTGTAGTGGGACTTCAACCCAATAGGTAGGGTAGGAGTAGTGGATCGTAAGGATTATTAAATTCAATACATCTCAAATTTAATAAATCTTTTGGACTATCATAAAAATTATGTTCAATGAATTAATCCAGTTAGCGCTAAATAAGGTAAGTAATAGCTAGTCTCAGTAATGAGATACTTAAAGTAGCTTACAAATATTTAGAAATTTCAAATGTTTAATCCAAAATTATTAAAATTAAGTTGTAATTAGAAATATAAGTGAGGTTATTTATTAACTTAGTATTATAATTTAGAATAATATTATGAAGGAATCGGTTTCATATTTCATTGTATTGATATTTTATTTTAAAATTCGTGAACCTTTTATACTGGATACAAGACTATCTAAAATTTTCAGCATATTCTGTAATTATTTTGTTTAAAACGTACTTGAAACGTAAAACTAACAGTTCGCTTCGAATTCCCTTAATGTTTAGTGGGGAGGAGGAGGTGGGGGGGGGGGACGCACGCAATATTTCAAATGATCTGTTACACAATATGATACAATTAAAATGTTCCTTAAACCACAAAATTTTTTGCAGCTTTAAATCACACATTGATTTAATTTTATTCGTCATAAACTTTTTTAATTAGTTTTCAGAAACGGATTAATTCATTTTTCTAAACATAATATATATTAAAATTAACCTTCAATAAAATTCGACGTGCCTTAAACATGTATTTTAATAAATATAATAATTTTATATTCATATATTCTGATAATCTGTTAGAGATAAAATTTAATGTTTTTTTCGTGTAACTCTACTTATTTTATGTGTACCTACCTGCCTTAACTTATTTGACTTTGGGTGGATTAATGACGGTAGTCGACACCAGAATACCTCGAAGGACCAAACAAATCCGTATTGAATGGCATAGACTCATTAAGGACGCCAATACACACCGCGAACAGTGGTAGATTAATCAACTGTCAGTGTTCAAATAGAGTGTGTTATAAAATAAATCACTAATTACTCCAACTAACCTGTTACCATGCTACGAAATGTCCAGTGCCTTTAAAAATAAATTAAAGATTATTTGTCTCGATTAATGTTTATAACTCATCTTTGAAGGTCGAACGTGACATAGAATTAATGTTTCAATGTGAGCTGGTAAAAACCATGGAGGTTTGTGAAGAACACGGAAGGAGGAAAACATCTGACCTAACCCTTCCGCTTTTTTTTTCTTCTTCTTTTTTTTTGTGTGTGTTTTTAACAAACTTCTTAACAAGGAAGGTTATTTTATTATTATATTATATTATTTTAACCCTTCAGTCAGCACCTATTGCCATCTAAAGGTGACACAACTTTGAGAGTGTATCAGAAATAAATTCATATAGCTAGCTACTCCAGTGCACCTAGAGAGCTTCATTTGAACTGTTTTTTAATCCTAAAATAAATAAGAATAGTTTTGATGCAGATTACTCATAATCATTGTGTTTTGCATTCTGAGATTTCAGTAATCTACATGATTTGGACATTTTTTTCTCGATTACGAAATTACGAAACGAAAAAGGTGAGTAAAACACTGAATTCATGTACTTCTGAAAAAGTATTGTAAATTAGAGATATAATCCACATTTCAATATTGCGTGTCCCCTACAAGCGTCACCCGAGCCAAATCCATTAAAAAATAAAATGTTTATATAAAATTCATATTTTTATAAATTTAGACTCTACCTAGTCAAAAGCTAAATAGAGATAAAAAATTATATCCTTGGGACCTTAAAGCTATTAAAGGGTTATGTTTTTCATTTTATATATTCACACAGGTATATAACATTTTACATTCCTCAGGATGCGGGAGGAGTAGGGTTATACTCCTTCTAATATATAATACATTCATCGTATTATTCTGTAAACAAAAATGTACAAAAACGTAGTATGTAAAATTTTTAATTTATTTATTACCACCTGGACAGTGAAGAGGATGTTGGCTAAAGCAAAATACTTGTTTTCCTCTCCCCACAGCCTACACTTTGATTAGAGTTTGGAGGAATCGAATTATTGATGACGTGAAAGAGTTTCTTGGGTCTTCAAGTAGTCAGGTATTTATTTGGGGAAATAGAGCTATACACTCAATGTTGTAAGCTTATTTATTCTTATTCTGAGGTGTTTTTTCTCTGATATCTTTACGGAATCAGTGTTTATGCATAGCATGTGCTTAAAATTTTAGTTACTAGAACGTTTTTTACTGCCATTTGGTCCCTGTCTATGAATGGCAACACATGGATTCATGGAGCGTTCATTGAAAAATTTAAACCTCAGACTAATAAATCATGCTTCCTGTTCAGGTACTGTGTTGGCAACACAATACACATCACGGAAGTCCGTTAGTAACCTTCGTAATGGTATAGAATCAATAGCTAGATCCTAGTAAGTCATACCAGAGGGAGTAGCTACTATGTTAATTTAACTGAAATTGTAGTTTTATTATGTATGTAAAATTTACAATAAAAATTGTAATTATATATTACACACATCGTTTGCCACACTTTCAGATATCGTATAATTAGATCATGACATCAATTAGAGATCTTTTACATGACATTTTACTCAATGGGTTTCCTCTCAGCACAAACTCTGAATGATTGCGAGATATCTTAAAAAATGTATATAACAGATGTCTTATTTTAGTTATGTTATAGATAGGAGCTTATTGGCGAAATGGTTTGATAAGATGTCATTCTGATAACTTTCAAATTTATAAAAGTTCGAAAAACATACAAAACTAATATATTTCCAGCATCATATGGCATATTACTTAGACAAGTTTCTCTCGATCATGACACCTACCATAAACCTATTAAATAACGTTGTGCTGTGAGTTGTTAATAATTATTTATTTCCTAAAATCATTCATTTAAAATTAAATATCCTACTTAAATCGCTCAAAATATATATTTTTATTTCATCCACCAATGTATTTTATACGCCTCATTACTATTATACTATTATATAAATGCATTTATTTATTTTTTTTATTTTATGTGATCCCTTAGTGTAATTTCGTCTCCGTATCTTCTTTTTATAACATTCATACAGATATAAGTTTAAGGATAATCCATAAAAGCAAAAGATTGTTTCAAAATGACATTAGAGCTGGTATAAAGTGTGTTTGATGTAAAGCAGATTATGGCTCAGACCCTACAATAATCTGATTAATCTGCTCTATCGCTCTTCTCTGGTCTCTCGGTAAAACACTAATCAATTACTGCCACCTTCAATATCATAAAATATACTATGTAACTATATATTATTATCAATCATTTTTATAAATTATTATTATTTAATATGGATCAGGGATAACTATTTATTTGTTGCCGACGTTTCGACCCAGAATATAGATTTCATCAGAAAAAAATAAAAAGATAGAAAGAAGGTAGAGTCTTTTTTTATTTTATTTTTATACCAGATCGGCCTGGTGGGCCTTACATGGTTGATATAACTTATATTATATATATTTTTTAACAGTTGATTATGAGGGGGTATAGTCATACAAATGACACTCCTAACTATATAAAATGTTCTTGTTAAAATAAAATAAAATAAATAGATAAGAATAATGCTTCTTAATAAAAGAGGAAAGTAAAATTAATAACAAAAAATAATGATATTGGTACACTTAAATAAAACAAACAGTTGTCTTCTAATAGTAAAAAGAAACAAGTTAATTTGAAAAAGGGAAGAGAGAAGAAAAGAGATAAAAAAAATTAATAATAATAATGAATAAATAAAATGAATGATATTAATAAGTAAATAGTGTGACTATGAATTAATTTTATAGTTATTAAAAATTTATACAAGAATGTCCTGCAGCAGTCTGGGCTTCAGTCTTCGGGTTGAAGACACAGAACAACAAATATTAACAAATGACCGTTCACGAATTGCATACTATTCAAAAAACGATACCTCAGGTACTACATTGATGATCAAACAGGAAAATTGGCTTTTAGTAACTCATGACTCATGACTACTAAGTGGTCAAAGGAACTCATGACTTGAGAAAATTATTACAAACTCAATCAGACGATTCATCATCCTCCATGATAATGTTAGTTACTGTATTAAAATCAATAGTTTTCTCCTTTTTTTTTTTTTGCCAACATTAGACACAAAATGCTACTAATTCAAGGGCATGGTTTGAGTCCGGTTATAACAGAACATTTATTTTTAGTAATATTACCAATAGATTGACTCTGGGGCCTAAAGCCTCACCAATATAAACTGGGTACCAATTGGTATGAGAGGACCTATTCACATTTTGTTATTGCAAGGAACTTCCTAATTTCGCAAGTTGGTTTACTTTTTGATACGCACTTTATGATGCTTGAGCCAAGCTTGGATTTTCTGTTCCATATCCACTTCAATCATTACCTCCTTCACTACTTGACTACTTATTGGTAACGAACTATTTCTAATGAGTATATTAGGAGCCATTAATTATAAACAACAGAGAAAAATGAACTACTTATCTCCAGTTCTGAGTCAGGCGTATGGTCACTCTCTTATCCATTTAAAAGGACTCGCGAATAGGTGAAGCAGTGCTAGGAATATCCTTACCACAGAATAAGGAGATCAAGTTACAGACGAAAAGGGGATTTAGCGGCCTGACTTCAAAGCCTTCTGATTAATCTTCCTCGACTCGAAGCGTATGGAACTGTCTCTAAAGTTGGTAGAACCTAATGGCCCAATCTGTGCCCAACTCTAAGTCTAATCGTTGATCTCGCCAAGTTATATTAGTCATCTTAATAGGTCAAAGCTTTCATTTAACTATCTCAAGTTTATTAGCCATTATTTAGAGTTGAAATGGTACCTCGTGATACAATTAACAACTAAACATATTAATTATTAGAAGGCCTGGTTCTAATTATTTTCAAAATGATTTATAGGAACTACAACAATCTTATTATAGATTTAGAATGGATAAGAGGCAACCAGCAAGTACTAAATTTTAATTAAAATTTAAAAATTTTCATTTTTATGCGACTTTTATTAATTAGTAGTAACAAATAATGAAGAATTCCACAAAGAAAACCCGACAAACCAGACCGTTTCATGACCAGCAAGTACACACAAAGGTGATATAGTAAGCACCCTCCAGATTTATCCTACCAATCCACATAAATCAATCTTTAAAATGGTTAGTGTGGCTGGTTGCCATATCTCAGGGTCAATTCATGGCTGGAGAAATGGGAATAAATACATTACCTGTATTACTATAAATAAATAAATAAATACATTATCTGTATTACTACTGTGCTACGAACCGTTTTAGGAGTCCAGTGCCATCAACATAGAGCTACCCCACTAGTAGTAGGTATGACATATCATTTATGTTATTCGTTCATCGTTTACTCATTATTTCCTTATATCCATTTCAATATAATTTCCTTATGATGGAATTCGAACCACTGCTGTAATAGTACCTTTTTTTTAATCAAATATATATATTTTTTAAATGCTCATGCTCACATCAATAGGACTGAGGCCTAAAACCATTCATACAAAGACAATTTAATCAAATTAATACTTAAATATTATTAAATACACGTCGTTTTGTCAGAAATTTACATCGGCATCTCTTCCAGAATTATTTCTTTCATATAATCATTTAATATCGTACTTTTTTATTTTGTTAATCATTCGAAGATTGTTATGATTAATTGTTATTGAGTATGATTAATATGTAATTGAGTAATTAAGATGTTAATAACTCAAGGGTTTTATGCCTATACATAAAAATAAACAGTAAACAAATTATTAGTGCATTGAATTGAAAGTTTATTTTCAAGATTTTTTTAATTTCATTGTTTTAATACTTCGGCAGAATCAAACTTTATTTTATAAACACTACATTGAACTTGTTAAAGACCGCTATGTAGAAGAGAGATAGTATTCGAGGATGGAGATGGTTCTAAAAAGAATCGTTAGATTAGGGAGTCTGGAGTTGTCAAGGATATAAAGGGAACAGAGAATAGGACTTAAGATGTTGCCTTGAGGAAATCTAACATGTTAAATAAAGAACGGGAAAAGGTCAAAGTGCTTAGAAACACGTACAAATCTGCTATATATTTGATACTGCTAAATGTAACATTTAGTATGCTTATTATTATAAACACTTTATATATTATTACTTATTGTATTACCACATAACGTCATTGATATAATAGTTTATTTCATAATCTGGAAAAGCAAAATCTAGACAAGATTTTTGTCCAATGAAATTTGTATTCATTTTGACAAGATAACAAACAAAGAAATATCAATTAATTTTGGTATATGTTAATTTATTTACCTTTTAAAAAAGCTACCCAGCTCCTAAAAATCGTTATATGGCTAACATTTCACCCAGGTGCTGTTAGCAAAACAAATACTACCAATCGTACCAGATATAATAATGTTTATTGTATTTGGACAAATAAAGGCGAGTTAAATTACATCATCTATAAATTGGTTTTAAATCTAGATCGCATTTATTCTCACAGCCGAATTATTATTACCTTACGAGCCTCGCGCCTTCTTGTGGCAAAATAAATAGTATTAATTTTAATTTACTTTCTAAATATATTAGATTTATTTTGAAAGGACAAACAATTTCGCCTAATTAGATTCGCATTTATTTTACTCTAAAATAAAATTACATTAAATACAATTTTGTTTTCGAATAATTTTCATGTCAAACTATTTGTGGTTTCTTAGGATAATAAATGCACTCCACTAGAACTCTGTTCTTTTTAAGTATGTGCTGGTGCTAATAAATGAATTCAAATTACAGTGATTTAAAGAAGAGGGTTTATCTAGTAATTAATCTATA
>NW_027113763.1:233866-242769 GCF_000696795.3 Halyomorpha halys | reverse complement strand
TATATATATATATATATATATACCTATCAAACAAAACAAAACTATGAAACAAGAAAAGCAAAAGAATAATAATCTCCTAATGACTTAAAATTAATTTATATTCATAACTATCCTACCTACATGACAATTTTCATCATGGTGCATAAAAAGAAAATGTTAAGTTTACAGGAGCTTATAAAACAGTATTATTATTTTCTAAAAAATGAAAGAGTCCTCTATTTAAATGCACATATATTATACCATTGTAGAAAATATTAGATTTTTCACTAGTTGAATTAAGCAGTGGTGATGTTTTTGGCTCAAGTACTATGTGAATAGGTTGTTACCATATCTGTATACCATAGATGTACAAGTAGTTCTGTTGAAGAATAGTTGTACTAAACGAAAAAAAGAGAATTGACGTCCTTCTAGAACAACAGTTACAGGCCTGCTGGTTCATTACCACGCACCAAATAACTGTCAAAAACAAAACTAAGTCATTTTGACTTTTTAACGTTGATTTTCTGACTTCTCAGACTTTAAACAACAAAAACAACTTTAATTTTTTATTAAATTGAAATTTGCAATACTAAACTGAAAAAGAAGGTTTTATATTAAATCTAATAATACTAATTAATACGAAATAAAAAAAGAAGATAAATGAACAGCCTTAATAGGACCAAAATAAGGGAAAAAATTACCCAAAAAATTAATTTTGTTCTTATTCAGATATTGTCAAAAAGAGAGTTCTTCAGGGAATTGTTCTTGTGTCCTTGATTTATAATTTATTTATTTATAAATACATACATATTTATGATATTTCTATGTTGTTTAGTCCCTCCCTCAACAAAACTGTAATAGTACTCTTTTTTGTTTCTTCTTCTTTTTTTTTTTTTTGAACCGTCCGAATAGAATGGATTACCGCTTTTGTACTAAGCTAATTCAATTTTGAAAAAAATCTCGTTTTTTTCCCTGCTCTGTCTCAATGGCCACGGCTGATAAGACCCGAAACGTCAACAACCAATGCGAGCAAACAAAAAGTTAACAAAAAGCTGAGCCACAGGTCCTCGATACAAAAACCGGGGAACAACGGAGAAGAAAAAGAAGATATTTGTACAAAAAGCCTTTTGTATATCTAAATTTGTGAGTAGGATATATTGATCCAATTAGGGTTGGCCATGCAGAGAATTCAATTGGAGGAGATCCTTCTCCAACTAGTGGTTTTTCCTTCTTTTTTTTTTTTTTTTTTTTTTTTTTTTTTTTTTGTTCGATTTCTTTGGAGTCATTTCAAAGCAGTTTTCTCGATAATCGAATCTCACTGACTGTAATTGGTTTCAAAAGGTCTTATTAAATGAATTTGAAAGTTTTATTTTAGAAAAACGCTAAAACAAAATTAAATGAGAAATAATTATCATTAAATTAAATATCATAAATCATATATTTATTTACTCAGTCTACTTTGTCTTAACTATCTTATCGAACTTCAATAAAAGAGAATAAATGAAGTACTGAAAAAATATGAATTCCGGGAAAAACAATAATAATAAATAACAATACTAATTGACTTTGTGAGTACTATTAAAAAAAATAATGATGGTTTGTACTTTTAAATTAAATCATGTATCTAAAGACTTTTTTAAAAATTGGAGTAACTAATTTAAATTCTGTATTTATTCATATTATTTGCATAGAATTCAACGCCTCCAACCAAATTTTGGTAATATTTCATTAGCGGGGCCACTCTGTAGAACATTGCGATTAGTGCCACGTGTTGTCTTTTTACAAATAATTATTACTTTTGAAAGCACTGAAAGTGAAGAAGAACTACTGATGTGTGCGATTTCCTCTGGGACCTATTTAAGAGAACCATTCCCACTCACATTTATTTTAAGATACACTTGACAAATCAGCAAAGTGACGTGAATTATGGCTGTTGTAACAAAACGCTGAGCCACATCTGAAGTCTGTGTGAATTCTCCCAAGACAGTCCAACTTAACGATCAAAACCACCCCAAGTTTAATGTAACATGCTATTATTTTTTAATAATAGGCAAATAACCTCCCCAACTTATAAGGGCTAAAAAATAATAAGGAAAAAAAAACTGAACATAAATTCGGTTCCTAAATCTGACTCCACAATTTATCTAGAAAAAGGGGATTTTTTTCAAACTATTTTGTGTCATAACTACATTTCCTAAACACTCAGTTTGTTAACTTAACGTAAGAGAAACCTTATATAATAAATATGTATCGCGATTTCAGTACTCCTTCAAAAATTAAATTTATATGATTTTTAATATCTTTATTGTCTCAAAATCTTGGTTTTTCAAAACTAATAATGAAGGTGTAGTTTTTATAAAACATGAGCATCGAAATCATTTAAAAAAACATATATCGGAAACAATGTTAAATAATTAAATATATACATTTAATATTAAATGTATACTTTTTTGCAAAATTAATTGGTGTTTTTATAATTTTAAATTAACTTAAAAAGAAAGTAGATTAAAGAAAGTAAAGGAAAAAGATTTAATTTAATGCTAATTGGAGTTAAAAGGCTGTAGAGAAAGCCCCAACGTATCGCGGGCTTTAAGTTTTTTATATTACATTATGATAGTTTTTTTTTTTTTTTAATTTAATTGAAAAAGCATATATAATTTGATCCAGCTTGTTTGGTGACAAAGCCTTTTAGGGTCGTGTGTCACTGCGGTAATTGAAAGTTAGCCAAGCGAAAAACCCGTTTACCCTTTTCTACAGGGCAGTTGGTAATTTTTGTCAAAACTTTAATTTGGAATTAAAATTCTTAACAACCATTTATATTCTTCGATGAGAGATGCTTCATCTAAAAAGAGAGTTATTCTATATCATTTTTTCAATTTTTTAATCTATATGGTGTAACTCATTGGATTAGGCCCTGCATTACTAGCTCCTGGTAATGGGTTCCGGGAGTGAGTCCGGTTACGACAGGCCCTTGAGGATGGTAAACTGGCGTTAAGGGGATAAACCTGAAAGATGATCTTGGATATCCACCACCTCACCATACATTGTACAGTACAGTACAGTAAATCATTCGTCTATGTATTGACCACCGGGTTGAGAAAAAAGGTTAAATTTAATTTAATAGATATTCCGAATATTCATAATAGCAGTGACCGACTCACATGTAAAAAGGGTTGGCTTCCTTCTGAGGACCAATGCATCCTGTTATTGAACAAAAAACAGAGGTGCAGGGTACGCGGCTAGGTCTGCATCAAGATCAGCCATAAAGATCAGCTGAAAAACATAAAAGTGTTTTGGAGATTAATTCACTTTTTCTTTCAACAATATTTGTTTTGTTGAACTGGCGTTATCCTCCTCAAATGGGTTTCATGCTTTTGACCATATGTAACCAATTTATTTACATCTACATTTGTATCAACGAATAATAACATCAATATATTTCATAAAGAAAATGATTATTCGGTTTTATCTTGAGATGTTTCGAATATTTAAAACTAAAAAGTAAGAAATAGCTTTGAGATGATGGATGTTCCTCGTCTATTCTCAACACAAGAAAAGCAATCCAAGTTCCATTTCCTTTGGTTGAAGGTTTGCTTGTCGATCAACGTAATCGCTTGTTATGTTTACTTTCCTATCATTGATAACACTTCTTACAGAATATCATATACCATTTTACAGCTGCACAATTATTCATGTATGTATGATTTTTACTACTTCAAGTTTAATGATGAAGAAGAATGGTTTTCGAAGACAATTTATTTCAACATTTTACATCTCCAAAATTGGTTCATTGCATCTATTTATTTTATTTCATTTTTTACATATCATCTTAAGTATCTAGCATAGCATCTTAAGTCTGCTTGATTATATTAGGAACTTGACACTTCAATATCCATAAGGTTCCAAGTAAATTTTTTTGTGTCTAGAGTTCGTTTCTGACTGTATTGAGTCTAATGCCAAAAGGAACCAGGGCCTTGTTTTATAATGAAGCTAATGGTGTTAGTAAATAACTACTAGTATAAAAATTAAAAAGCGCAAGAAGTAGTACTTTTTGTTCATAATGGGAACTGACGATAAATGGTAGGGATTAGCACCCCTTAAAGGCAACTTCAGGTTGAAGTTAATTGGGATTTCGCACATTAAAGTAATTATCTGTAAAACCGTTTATTCAATCGCAAATTGAATAAAATATAAGTTGTTATAGATGTTATTTCCAACAATTTGGTATATCTATTACGAAAACCCAATAAGTCGTTCTCGAGAAATTCGTGCTTCTTGCTCTGTTCTGTTCAGACTCATTTCAATGTGACAAGTATCCCAAAATATATTTACGGTTCTAAAAAGTAAGGAGAGAATATAAAATTGTTTTAACTTTTTCAATTTTTCCATGATTTTTTTTCTGGGAACAGCAAATAAATAATTAATTATAAAGTAACGATAGGCGCTGGAGGGTGAAAGGAAAATGAAACGAAAATCGGACGTAATACGTAGTATTATTATTGCTACGTTCCTTGTCCCCTTCTTTATGATGTATTAGGAGATATAGCATATATTTATATCTAGATCTATATATTTATATCTAGATCTATATATTTATATCTAAATCTCTATATTTATACCTTTATTATCATATATGTACATTTTCGTGTTTAACAATAATTATAATAGATAGTGACAGACAGAAGACAATATGAAATCAGCCTACAGAACTAAATGGAAATGAAATTTATACCACTACAATCTATGAAGGGTAAGTGATTCAGTACTTTGTTAGGCTTTTTTGTTTAGGCACTGAGCCACCCCGCTCCTCCCTCAAATGTAAAAATTAATTTATCTTATTGAAAATATTGCGATTATTACTGAATATACTTACTTTCTGCATTCTCTGCTGGCTATTTCAGATCCCTGTTACCAACTCCTTCCTCAGATGTCTATTGGTCTCCCGTACATGTTTTCTACTATAGAGTTTCTTTATCTGACCTATCCGCTCTCATAACACACACTGTTTTTTTCTTCCCTCTCCAAATATTTTTCAGATCTCCATCTATTTCCAAGAAGACTTCTAAGAATTTTAAAATATGTTTCGTACTGCTCATTCTTAAGCTATTTTTGATGAATTGGCGTTATAGCCAGGTTAGAATTTCTACATTTCTTTAGATGCTGCAGATATCACACCTATATCGGCTGGTGTTCCCAGGTTTTCTTAGACCAATTTCAGGTTTTAAATTTCGTTTAATCAATTTATAACAAATAAAATTACCGCTATTTAATCATCGTTTTCGATCAAAACATATCGTTGGTTTACAAGTGAAGTGGAAAATTGAAGTTTTGATATATTTTATAATAATTGTTTTCTTAATGTTATGGAAGTAGTAGTATCATTTTTTTAAATAGATTTTTAAGATATTAATAAATTCTTTGGAATTTAATCTTTTTTACATTTAAGACTGGAAAAAGTAAAATACTCAAAACTAGAATATTTTGATATGTATTTTAATATTATCTTTTCTGACGTCGAAAGTGTTGACTTCCAGCTGAATATGCCCGCTAAGCCATTTGATTTTTTTTTAAGTTAGTATATTGTGAACTTTATAAGCAGTTTTTTTTCTTAAGGTGGTAATTGTAGAAGAGTATCACAGTTTTTTTCTTAAAAATTTACTTG
Organism: Halyomorpha halys; assembly: GCF_000696795.3. Taxonomy (NCBI): domain Eukaryota; kingdom Metazoa; phylum Arthropoda; class Insecta; order Hemiptera; family Pentatomidae; genus Halyomorpha; species Halyomorpha halys. The sequence continues at coordinate 237,128 of NW_027113763.1, read as the reverse complement.
TATGAACTCCTGGACCCTGTTTCATAATAAAGTACATACTAATAATATTAGTCTTCTAGATTTATCTTAATTCAATTACACAGACTTGTACTTTAGTATTTTTTAGTTCCTGTAATATCACTAATAGTCATCCCTATCATGAAAAAATAAGTATTAGTATTATTACCACACTAGTTTCTACACTTGCACTATCAACTAATACTATTATCTTTCATTATGAAACGGCTCTGGATGTAATTTCCAACAACTTCTGTACCCAAAATTGTAATTTTCAGAAAATCATGCAAAATTCTTATCGTTTAATTTTTTCGAATCTAAAACTAAACAAATTATATCCAAAGAAGTCTTTCAATAAGAAAACTAATAAAACGAAACATTATGTAACCGTTTACTACAAAAGATAGAACCAATAAGGAGACATATTACTCGCTAATAATAATAAGAATACTTAACAAGTGCCGTTATGTAAAGACAAGAGAGAAGCTACGCTTTGTGTAGCTACCATGATAGCAGTTTTATTAATGTATTAATAGGAGACCGCCTTCAAAGGGAATGTGTTGGCTGAGGTATTTTCCCTGGTTAAATATTTGTGAGCTCGGATAGTAACAGCTTGGTCTCCCCTCATGTAGGTTTAGCGGTGATAGTCCCAACTTGCAATAATATTTAATCAATTAACATTGCACTAGAGGTCGTATCACACGCTGCCATTCTGAGCTTAATTGTCCAATAAATAAAACAGCTTGCTAATATTAGAAATTTTCTTTAGGTATGTAAGTATGGCAACGCAACAAAGAAAAACTTTATGAATTATTTTACAAAACCAATAATTCGTCGCTGAAATATTTTTACTTGTCAAATCAATCCTTACCGGTATATCATTTAATTATATAAATATATTTACAATACAATATATTATATGTTTATTATACATTATAATTTTCTAACTTTATTTTTTAGAGTATTGCGTTTTTACTTAATAAATACCACTCAATATTATTGAGGAAAACCATTCGGGCCACATTACACCAACAATTCTTTTTCAGATAAAACCATAAGTTATTGATAAATGTATGCTATTAATATTTTGTAAAATTTATAATTATGGTATATTTTTGTTTTTATTATATTTATTTTTGTTCTTTTCGTTATTTATATGGTTTACTTATACAATTTTTTAATAATATTTATTTTCATGTGATTTGGATGATTTGAAAAATAATTTAATACAATATTAAAGTATTTTATTCTACTTATATTCATGTCTAAATATCTTATCCAGTTATAGTTTTCTACTTCTGTTATGAATTTGATTTTATTACTATAATTTTTTAGACTGCTGTCATCTATTATACACAAATCATTTATCACTATCAAATCATTATACACAAACTATCATCTAGGTATTTTAAACATAATTTTGGTTTCATTAAGTTTTATTAATTATGGCCGAAACGCTAATATGTTATGTAGGTATGTTATAAAAGTATTTATTGGAATATATTAATTCATAACTCTACCACGTAATACATATATTCATATTAAAAATATTATTTAGTTTTAATCAAAGTTCGATTGAAATTATTATTATTTGTAAGCATCTGATTGGCAAAATATAAATATTTTAAAATTTTTCCCAAACATTTTCCTAATAGGTATTAGAGAGGGTATTTGATTTAACCCATCATTTCAGTATGCATTACTAGATTAAGTTATAGGTAACCTAGAACTTCTTTCACTACAAAAAACAGTAATAATAATAATAAACAATTACCGATTACGCTTGGGTTGTTTAAATTATTTTATTTTTTTATTTACTTAGTATAAAATGTAATGTAACAGACAACGGACATTGGAAATTGATTTTTCGAGAAACTCTAGATATTTACTCTACATAATTTTAAGTGTGTGTATATATATATATATATATATATATACCTATCAAACAAAACAAAACTATGAAACAAGAAAAGCAAAAGAATAATAATCTCCTAATGACTTAAAATTAATTTATATTCATAACTATCCTACCTACATGACAATTTTCATCATGGTGCATAAAAAGAAAATGTTAAGTTTACAGGAGCTTATAAAACAGTATTATTATTTTCTAAAAAATGAAAGAGTCCTCTATTTAAATGCACATATATTATACCATTGTAGAAAATATTAGATTTTTCACTAGTTGAATTAAGCAGTGGTGATGTTTTTGGCTCAAGTACTATGTGAATAGGTTGTTACCATATCTGTATACCATAGATGTACAAGTAGTTCTGTTGAAGAATAGTTGTACTAAACGAAAAAAAGAGAATTGACGTCCTTCTAGAACAACAGTTACAGGCCTGCTGGTTCATTACCACGCACCAAATAACTGTCAAAAACAAAACTAAGTCATTTTGACTTTTTAACGTTGATTTTCTGACTTCTCAGACTTTAAACAACAAAAACAACTTTAATTTTTTATTAAATTGAAATTTGCAATACTAAACTGAAAAAGAAGGTTTTATATTAAATCTAATAATACTAATTAATACGAAATAAAAAAAGAAGATAAATGAACAGCCTTAATAGGACCAAAATAAGGGAAAAAATTACCCAAAAAATTAATTTTGTTCTTATTCAGATATTGTCAAAAAGAGAGTTCTTCAGGGAATTGTTCTTGTGTCCTTGATTTATAATTTATTTATTTATAAATACATACATATTTATGATATTTCTATGTTGTTTAGTCCCTCCCTCAACAAAACTGTAATAGTACTCTTTTTTGTTTCTTCTTCTTTTTTTTTTTTTTGAACCGTCCGAATAGAATGGATTACCGCTTTTGTACTAAGCTAATTCAATTTTGAAAAAAATCTCGTTTTTTTCCCTGCTCTGTCTCAATGGCCACGGCTGATAAGACCCGAAACGTCAACAACCAATGCGAGCAAACAAAAAGTTAACAAAAAGCTGAGCCACAGGTCCTCGATACAAAAACCGGGGAACAACGGAGAAGAAAAAGAAGATATTTGTACAAAAAGCCTTTTGTATATCTAAATTTGTGAGTAGGATATATTGATCCAATTAGGGTTGGCCATGCAGAGAATTCAATTGGAGGAGATCCTTCTCCAACTAGTGGTTTTTCCTTCTTTCTTTTTTCTTTTCTTTTTTTTTTTTTTTTTTTTCGATATTTAAAGCTCTGTCCAAACTAATTTTTCTCGATGCAGTTATATTAAGTTTTATTGTTGATATCAAAAGGTCTTATTAAATGAATTTGAAAGTTTTATTT
>NW_027113763.1:227646-228449 GCF_000696795.3 Halyomorpha halys | reverse complement strand
AATACAAGGAAGGTGACGACCGTGCAGACTGGGGCATAGGTCCCACAGCGCTCGGATTGGAACGTAGTGAGTACGATTCTCCCTGAAGTATTTAATATTTATTTTTATTTTTTTAATATTTTTGTTGGTCCCGAAAAATGAATCATAACACTTCAACATTAGTTAGTACGCGATGGCATACTAAATGCCAATATAAATAATATATTGTGCAAATGTATAATAATATATTCGTTTATTATGCTCATTCAGCGAATATTAGATCCAAAATAATAAACTCATGAAATCAATGTTCTTTATTTTTATTCATGTGCTATATTTAGTGTTTTATCACATTTTAATTATTTGTTATAGACGACACCAACGAGGAGTCCGTCTACGTCATGCTGAATGGTGAAGAGTCTGAGATCAGATTTTCAATTGCAACTGAGGTGAGATAGGATGCATTAAAAATAGTAATAAAATATAATGGACTTGGTCTATATTTCTCTCATACTTTAAGAAATTACTTTACATTTTTGTTTTCAAGAACTTACTATCTCAACACTAAAAAAAAAAAAAAGCAGCTAAAACGCTAGAATTAAAGCTACATCCTTCCTCACCGTGTAGAAAGGGTTTTCTACCACGGAAGATGGCTTGGGTGTGAATTTAATGAAATGAAAAAATAACTCTGGAAATGAAAAAAAATTATTCTGGGACATATGTTCCCTAAGAATAAATACATGGTTCATATAGTGAGATTTTTATCTGGCGAGTGTTTACAGATTTTCAGATAGTAGAATGAAATTACATTGGTATATTGGCTT
>NW_027113763.1:219458-227175 GCF_000696795.3 Halyomorpha halys | reverse complement strand
TGCAGATAGCCCTCCGTAGACCAAGTAACCGTAGTTAGAAGTGGGGGAAGACGAGAGAGGATACTAGGAGCTGACGAGTGTTCTGAGGAATGGAATTACGGAATTTTAGGAATTGTTTGAGTACAGTTATGGATTTGCGTGTGATTTGAGAAATGTGGTTATTCTGGAACACCTCCTGGGAGAGGTGTGTGTGGATTTATTGCTTTATGTTTTATATTTGTAAAGAGTTTGACATTACCACAGTGTTTGAGTTTTATTTATTTTTTAAATGAGGAGAAGATGGTTGGGGGTGCGGTCAATGAAACACAAATAAGTATGATTTGTGTTTCATTGACCGCACCCCCAACCATCTTCTCCTCATTTATCATCCACGGTCAACTATCTCTCATAATTATTTATTTTTTTAATAGAGAATTAAAAACAGCATGTTAATTTAAAAGTTTTATTTACATAAATGTATTATTTTTTTATTTCTCACTCAATAAATAAATACTTCCGTGAAACTATCTTATATATGTATCGCTTGATTTTTCGTCCTAGGTTTATCTTGCCAATTTTTGATCAATAAGAAGTAAATATTGAAATATTTTAGGTGCATGCCCCCTTAATTTTATTTTATTCCAGCAAAACCTAAAATTTTCGTTCATTTTTCATTTGGAGCTCCATATCCTTAAAACTACCCACAACAGTTAGAAAACGTCATAGCACATTATTAAAAGTAGAGTAAATTTTCTAAAATATGAGCTCTGTATATTCAATATTTAGCATAAGGAACATTTTGTTCCCAAATAATGAAAAATCATTATTGTATAAATTAATTTTGGTGACTAGCATAGTAACTGTTGCCCCTACGAAGATAAACGTTATCAACTACGTTTTATAGTACATTAATCAGTAGCTTCAATACGAGTTCTAATTGAGCTGTTCAATAGTTCGTGATATATAGATTTTCCGAACAAGCAGATATCATACAGTGATTTAAACGTGTTAAACATCCTTGTTAATTATAAAAATATAGAAACTGTTCGGCTACATTTTAATGAGATGCTCTACTGAAATTATATGATTCCAAGTCAATAGTTTATAACATTTTCCTTATCTCAAATAATATTAAATTAGATTTTACTTCGTTAGTGCTCTTAAGTAGATTAAATTACACTCGAAACAGGAGCCCTAACAACATTTCCTCTTAAAAAACAAATCTCCCTCGTGTATGAAATAATCCTTTTAAATTAGTTTATTTTTTAATAAATTAGATTTCCTACATTTCTTGTAAGGTAGAAAATTATTCTTTCGTATACATGGAATAATCCGATTTCGTTGCCTTTGTGAGACAAATTTTGCTGAAATAACGTTACAGAGTTTTCTTTCGGTCTTGACGGTTTATAATTGGATCGTGGAGGGATATTAATGCTATAAATGTTGGGGTCATTCAATTAAAAGAGTTCTGTTTTAACCTCGTACCAGGCCTCTATGTGCAGGTTCAGAATAAATTCCATCTCCTCAAAGGCCAAAAGCGTGAGTCATCTGCTTTAAAAAAAGTAATAAATTTATACCTAATAATAAAAAAAAGATATAAGAAAGATAAATAAGTTATTTTATTGTACAGGACCCCTGGTCGGACGTTTGTTGATATTTTCAGAATAATTTAATAAATAATAATAAAAATAAATAAATAAAAATGTAATTGTTTTAATAAAGATGTTATTGTATCTCACAAACGTACAAAATTTTGTTGCTAATGTTGACAGATGGAGAAGGATCCTTTGCCAGCAGACGCCTACCTCATCCTGTACTCGGTTATAGACAAGGCTTCCTTCGACAAGGCGGAGTCGATGTTGCGGAGGCTCCAGCACTCGCCCGCTACCAGGTACAAGACGGCCATCCTGGTCGCCAACAAGGTGGACCTCGCGAGGAGCAGGGCGGTCTCATCTCAAGGTATCACTAGAGTGTGAGGTTGTTGATACACAAAAAAATAGGATTCTCGGCTTCCCTAGACTATGTATTTGAAGTATTGCTCATATTTGTTGACTTTTTCGTTATTTATTCGTCTATAGATGTTATGTGAAAGAATAAAGCAGGAAAGAGGGTAAGAATTTCTAAGCTCCATGTCATGTATGAGTTCCTGGAATCCTCAAAACTCGAGTTTTGAAACAACTAAATGACATTAAATGGACTAATTTTAAATTGCGTCATTTTTAATTAGGAAATAAAGATCAACTTATTTCTTTTCAATACATCAATTAAAAATTAAATTAACTTTTGCACGTTAAATTAGCTATTTTAAAAAATTCTTGCACCTGAGCGGTTGTGCTCCAAGAACACAACTGGAATGTGCACACGTTAAGCATAAATGCTTTCTATGATTCTAGGATTTAGCACGCACGCTTGCAAGTTTTAGACCATATTAAAACAATATACCCCTTACTTCACGGCAAACCTTATTGCCATCCTAATAGACTTATAATGGACGTGGATTTAATAAAGATCTCTGACAATACTTACCAATGGCTAAAAAGAAGTGGGATAAAAGATCTCAACTAATTAATAATCTGAAATGAAGTCAGAAGGAAGTATCAATAGTTACTGGTCTGTTTAATCCTACTACTATTTTTTTTTTATTCAATAATCCAATATATACGTTGTTTGTTGAACGAGAGGTATGAATTTCAAAACAAAGAAAAACATATTAAAAAAAAAAATATTATTTGGAAATTAAAATGCCGACTTTTATGTTTTCATACAGGGAAAATCCGTAAATCCAAAAACCTTCTTCCCTCACTGCGGAAACCAATTTAGCCCAATTAGTGGCAGCATCCGGCGAATCAATTTTGAATTTGTCCATATATTGTGATAGGGTGCTAATCTGTTACAAATTTCCAACTCTTTTAGTTTACTTTTTGCCACCAGAGTGTTGACGCACGGCTAAAGTAACAATAAATAATTATATGCTACACACTATCATCACCACGTAGTCCGATGACACATGTTTGCTCGCAGTTAATAATAACCCCTTAATTGCGTTCCAAACTCTCCCAACCCATAACAAAACTCTTAAAATATGGTGTCGAAAATGAAGGGTTAAAATAAATCCCGTTAAATCACCTTTAGCCTTCGTCATTAACCTACCGAATGCCTCAAAATCCTTCATAAAATCCTCAATGCTTCTTTGTCACAAATAAAATCAGCCAGACTTATTGAATGAAGACCGTAATGTTCCATATACAACTGATCAAGCCCGAACCAGACTTCAGTCCTTACATTATAAACTCCCTAATAACCTAAACCCATTAGTTTTTAGCCTTGCTTCCTGTTCTATTCCGGAAAAATTCTCCAAGGCACCTGAAAAGAAAATGGAGACCTTTAATGTAGAAATGTTATTTGAATGCTACCAATGGTTAGTTTCTCAACAAACCTCAATTATATCATTATCATCTAATATCAAATTTACTAAATGTATTTTTATGTAAATACAGTAGCAAATGTCAAGAAATAAATTTTAATAAAATTCTTAAAAACATAAATGCGAAATATTAAAATACTCACATGTCATCTTACCGAGCTACTAAAAACTCGTTCCTTACCTTCAACAGCGACATTTTACAACAAATCGAATGTTTTATGAGGTATTTTTTTACTTAGTATTAAAATATGGAGAGAATATTTTGTTAGATGAAGTTGGTCGTGTCATATAATTAATTTAAACTCTCTAGCAATTAAATAGTAGTAACTATTTTTAGCAACTACCTTGAAAGATAAAATTAATATAATAAACTGGAAAATTGACTCTGATGGTTTTAGAATGCAACTCAAACTATTCTACGGTAATATTTATTTATAGTAACCTCTATCGTTTATTATTAATAGTGTCTACCTATGTTTTTAATAGGCAATGTCCAATACATTGCAAACCTAACTTCATCAATACTGTTGTTTGCAAATATTAAAGAATGTGAAGTTATTAGCACAGGAAAAAATGAGACCAGAGTCCAGGCAATATAGAATCCTAGGATAGTAGTGCATTTGTTTTGTTTTTTTTAAGTTAAAAAACAGAAGTATTCTTTTACAATGTTCTATTTTTAGTTTTAATATGTACATAAACTTTTTAACTCTATTTTATAGTTTTAATCTACGCATTACTCTCAGCTCTTAATGGCCCTATTACACAGCCAGTATTTTTGCAAACACATAGTCCAACGATAGTTTTTTTTTTAGTTAACCACTCTGGATAATCCAGTGACTCCAATACATTTTATATTTTAATTTTTACTCAACAGCCTAAAAAACATAGTTCTTGGCGGAGTTGTAAATAGTCAATATCAAGAGACATTTACAGATGCATTTTCTATTTTTTTATTTTGATTGCATTTATATTTTCTTTCTTCCTACTAGCTGCATTTCACAAACGTGTCTTTACAGAAGCGGTAGTGCTGTGGACAAATTATTTGTGATAAAACTATAGCTAAAATTGTCATGGATAGAATGTTTGTTAATTAATGAAACAACAACCAATAAACATTGTATCCATAACAGTTTTAGATATAGTTTTGTCATGATTAATTTTTGTCCACGTTTGCAAGACAATGCATGGTGCATTTCTCTCACTCTCAAAAAAAAAAAAACTGAAATTTTCGCTCATTTTTTTATTTTATGTTCAAAAACTATCTGGAGCATTTTAAAAATTAATGAACAATTTTCTAATATTTGAGCTCTAATAGAATGTTCAGTATTTTCCGAGATATAACTTTTCATACACTAATATTTTTTTAAGCTTTATTGAAATTAATAACTGTACATTCAGTAAATGTGATCTCAATTATTATTTATTTTAAAAAAGCATTTTGTAAATATATTTTTGCTAATTTTATGAAAACTACTATTCCTACTAAAATAATTACTATAAACAATAACAAAAAATATGAAACATAAACAAAATATGATATATTTAACGAGCTCCAAATTGAGCCCTTTACTTCAAATAGATCTCTATACGTTAAATATTTTCCGAGTTATATTCAAACACCAATATTTTTTTTTTAAGCATGTTGATTATTAATTAATTATCATATTATCATACTAGTGAAATACGATTAATCTTACGTACATTCCTACAGCGAATTTATAAATATTTTTACACGATTTTGTCATTTTGCAACATAAATTCAAAATGAGACACATCTTAAAAAAAATGAAAGGAATATGGTCCGGGTGCGGTCAAAAAAACTCAAATAGTAGAAATATACTATTTTAATGAGCCAACGTTTCACCCCACGTTGCAGGGCTTCTTCAGGGCTAAAAAAGATACAAACACATAGTTACATAAGGAAAACAAAAACATAAGTGTAAAATAACAGGGGTATAAAATGTAAAAAAGTAAGATATAATAAGAAAAATTAAAGGTAGATTCTATAAATTCTAACTTTAATTTTTCTTATTATATCTTACTTTTTTACATTTTATACCCCTGTTATTTTACACTTATGTTTTTGTTTTCCTTATGTAACTATGTGTTTGTATCTTTTTTAGCCCTGAAGAAGCCCTGCAACGTGGGGCGAAGCGTTGGCTCATTAAAATAGTATATTTCTACTATTTGAGTTTTTTTGACCGCACCCGGACCATATTCCTTTCATCTTTACACACGGTCAATCAATAATCTTCCAGTATATCTTAAAAAAAAGTTAGATACTCGTACATCAGAAACTATTTGACGTTTAGTTGTTTATCATGACTCAATTTGAAGTTTGTTAAATACATAATAAAATAGTTTATAATGAACATTTCCGTAAGAGTAGCAGTTTCCATGACATTTGCCAAAATATATTCACAAAATCTTGATTTCTTGTTGTTAATATTTAACGTAAAGAGTTCTATTTGTGCTCAATTCGAAGATCATTGAAAGTCCCATAAAGTAGTTTATAATTATTATTTTCCTAAGTAGTAACAGTAGTTTTCACCATAATTGCCTCAATAAATTCGCAAATATCTTGTGTTTTGAAAAAACAATACTGGTTTTGGAAAACTGTATCTCAGGTCTTATTGAACATAAATCCATAAACTATTAGGACTTAAATTGAAGCTCGTCAAATGCACTATTAAGTGTTTCAAAATGATATTTCAAATACTTGTAATACTTTAGAAGTTATTGGCAATAAACCTAAAACTATACGGAAGTCATTTTGAAAAATCTGCCATATTAGGCGAATGAACCCGCAGAGAGTAGTTAACTTTTTCAAACATTTTTTCATGGTAATTCGTTAACAGAAATTTATTTTACACTTCCAGATGTAGCCAAATTTCAACCTATTTTTAATGGAACACTGCTTGAAGCTTACCATCGACGCTTCAGACGACTACGCTTCTCACCCTTGACAATTAGTACACACTCCATTTGTGGTTCGATCCTATTTACCGAGGCTTTAACGACCAATAGTACAAATATCTCCTTGTTTATTTTATTAAAACAACCCATGTTCGGACTAGCCTTCCTGAACTTTACCTAATTCCTGTTGCATTAGGAAAACTAAATAAACCATTTGGCATCGAAATCTGGAATATTAATATTGAATTATATATGAAATTGAATTGAGGATTCTAGGGCTACTTTGTTATTTACCAGATAAAACCATTAAATTAAGTTGTCATTCAAAATTACTACATGCTATTATCACTATAACCTATCCAAGATGTGTTACAAGTGGGCTTCTGCTCCATTATCTCCAACCCTCTCAGCTTAGTTCCTCTTCATCGGCCTCGTCCAAATGGTACACTGCTGCGGATGTCTTCACTTCTTTCTGGATTGTACTCTCTCTGATCTGCTACCTTTGAATCCTCTCCTAGACATGCACTGGAAGTCCTTGTTTTCTAACCTTATCCTTTGTCTCTTTTCCTTTACTTTTTGAATTTTTTCCAAGCCATTTCACTGGCTGGTCATATTTTGCAGGAGGAGATGAGACTAGCCCCTAGAAATCAATCCAGGATCTTTTGGTGTCCAGATCTCCAGGTCACTTTGATCTCCCATTTTTAACTTCATGCCTATCTTAAGTCTGAACTATATATTCTAAGAACTGGACCCTTCTTAGAACCCTTGTACCAATGCAGAGACATTATTTGTTCAGCCACCTTCGATGTTGCTCTGCCAGATTACTTCCCTGAGGCCCACACTTAATAATGTTTAATTAGGATTTAACTACTATGTTACTTAGACTTAAGGAGATTTGTACCTGCCTTTTGGTCCCATGCCAGGAACATGTAGTTCTGCCCTTTTGAAAGTCGATAATGACTAAATATTAATATTTAGGTTAAATAAGCATATTTAATTAGAGTCCTTCAATCCAATATACTCAATGCATAGCAGACCTAATGGTGTGCTTTTTCTTGTAAAATATAGAATTCAAACGTACTAATCCAGGGACATATTGGTATGCATGGCAGAGAGTTGGGTTCTAATCTACTTATTAAAAACAACATTTAATTTTAATTTACATTAAACATTAGGTAATAATAATAAGCCAAAAGAATTAATTGTTCAAATATTTTTAGTTATTTATGTATATGTAGTTGACCGTAAAAATTGATATATAGGAAGATGGTCAGGGTTGCGGTCACAAGTGAAACGAAAATAGTTTACAACTATTTTATTTTCCAACGTTTCGCCCCACTTTGTAGGGCTTCATCAGGGCTAAAAAGATACAAAATGAAACTAAGTTAAGATAAAATA
>NW_027113763.1:190941-215498 GCF_000696795.3 Halyomorpha halys | reverse complement strand
TATTTTTATTTCTATTATTTTATCTTAACTTAGTTTCATTTTGTATCTTTTTAGCCCTGATGAAGCCCTACAAAGTGGGGCGAAACGTTGGAAAATAAAATAGTTGTAATTTATTTTCGTTTCACTTGTGACCGCAACCCTGACCATCTTCCTATATATATTTTTAGTTATTATTTGAAGTATTCAAATAAAAATCTTAATTCACATAAGTTGAAGTTTCGCTGTATCACCTTAAAAAATTTTTAAGTTGCTACCAATGTTATTGTTAAAAGCAAAAAATTACCAATATAGTTTATGATATTCATCCATGAAATTTATTAATTAATATTTAATACATTTTCCCAAAAATACAAGTAGTTGTAATTTGTAGTTCTGAAGATACTGAAATACTGTTAAATTCATCATATACTTTCACTTAAGAAGCTAAAGGGTTTTAATTTGATATATTATAAAAATAATGTATTTTTTTTAGTTTTTGACTCCATTTGGACATTTAATCCTATTTTAAATAATATTATTTATTAAGATAAAATTATATTTCTGTTAACAGATGGGCGATGTGTGGCCTGTACTTTTAACTGCAAGTTCATCGAAGTCTCAGTTGGCATCAATCATAATGTGGACGAGTTACTGGTAGGTTTGCTGACACAAATTCGCCTGAAGGAGGCTAGCCCAGGACCAACAAGTACAAGTCGCCATTGGTATCACAGCCATGGGATGATGCGTGCATCTGTCAAGGCTCGACAAGTCTTTACCTGGATTTTTGGCAAGGAGGACTCCAAGTTTAAAAACTGCGAAAATCTCCATATCTTGTAGGGGATGCCCTTACGTCTACTTGCCTATTTGTGACTAGCACTTATGTCCTGTTCCCTGAGTCCTGGGCTGAGGGCAGTTTCCTTATACGATTAACTATGGTCCCCTTTTATGGCATTCCATTTGAGTAATAATAGCAGACTGAAGAAAAAAACACACATAAAATATAACATTTGTTACTACATTGGAGGTCTATTCCAAAGTTTTTTTGTTATCTACCATATAGATGACATTTATATTGAAAAAATTTGCAATTGAAATATTCATATTGAAGGGAGATGGATTAAATTTACATGGTTTAGTTCAATAAAAGTATTGATAGATTATAAAGTTGAAATGGAGGTGATTATATTTACCAGATATATTGAATATATATTATTGTATATATTTATATATCTGATTTTACAAATATTCTGTTGGAAATACCAATTTAGCTGTTTGATACTAAAAAGAGGAAAGTAGTTGAAATGTTTCATCCTACAAGTGTATACATTCAACATATCAGTCATAGATTAGTAAAAATTATGAAATTCCTGCAGGATCTATTCCAAAAAAAGTATGTTCTTCAATTACTAAAATATTGAGGTTTTAAACAATCAGCTAACCTTTAAAAAAAAAATCTTATTAATTAGTTTCTGAATCACAGTTAAATATTATTATTATTTTTATAATTGGGAGCAAGGTAGCTTAGTGGTTAGAGTGATCCCTATACTATACTTACTAATTTCAAATTCTGGTCTAGCACTCTAAATTGTTCTTGATAGAATAGACTTTTTTCCTTTCCTAACAAGACCCACTTAGTCTTGTTAGCATAGAAAAAAAAGTTTCAGAATCAGTTATAGTTTCAGACAGATACAATCTGAGTTCACTCATCCCTTAAATGATTAATGGCATGGTCAGGAAATAGAAGTAAGTTCCTGATCATATAGACTTCAGAGAGATTCTGTCAATCTGGAAGAGAGATAAGTCAGTACCGGTAGTTCCATTCAAAAATAATTGAACTAAAAATTGCCAACATAGGTATTAGCAGTGGCAATTCAATGATTGATTGATCCTTTTAAATGAAACTACTAAAGAAAAAAAAATATTAATCATACATTCCACTAATCAATTATGTTCTTTTCTTTTCTGTTTCTAAGCCTCATAGGTGCGACCAACCAATAATGAAATCATCTAAGGGCCATATTTAGATGTATCTGAGCAATTTTAATGGGAAGTGACATGTTTAAACACAAGATTTTGCAAACTGAAATTTTCATTAATATGTTAACAAAAGTCCTAGTATTCATTCTGTTAATGTTAAATGAATATTTACTATTTAATCCAGATTTGCTATAATTTTTAGATGAAGGTTATAATAAAGCACAAAATTAATACTTTCATCAAAAGGTAAAATAACACTGCATTTTTTCAAAATATACCTATAGATATTATATTTTGAAGACATTACCGCTTTATAGTTAAATAAACAATATAAATTGGATTAAAGCTATGGCAAAAGTTTGACTATTAAAATTAATTATACTGGGAAAGAGATAACAAATACTCCCCTTTCTTAGCATTGCATATTGAATGCATCCTGACCAAAGTACCATTCAAATGAAAATTTTACATTGGAAATGTTATATAAAAACTATAATTTTTATAAATGAATAATTTGAAAATATTTTATATACCATTTAAATGTGGTTAGTATTAGAATTATACTACAGAAAATACACTTAAATATTTTATCACATAATGAACAGAACTGGTGTTTCTTTAAAATCATTAAAAATACCTATAAAAATTTTTGTTTTTTAACAACATTCATACTTTTGAATTAGATACATGTGATGTTCATGTTTTCTTGCAAGTTTGTGCATTTGGAAAATTCTACGTTGTGTGAAAACTCATAATACTGTTAGCTGACAAAGACGAGAATTTAACACATTCCTCTCTGACAGTGAGCATCAGGACTCTTTTATTTAACCTCTAAAGTTTCTTAATTATGGGAATAAAAAAACATGTTTATTTGTGTTTTTTATCATTTAATATTTATAAAAAATCAAATTAAGTATTGTTATTTATGACTTCAGAGGCAGTGAATGCTATACATGATATGTATGTAACACATATGTTATGTGTGTGTGGCTAGTCCCTGAATGCCTAGTTCAGAGTAATATTGGTTTAATCCTCTATTGTGGATCAGTTCACAATTATTTTGATGCAGTTTTATCTCCAAAAAAATCTTAGTATATCTAATAATTCTTGTTGGATAAAGAGATGAAAACTGGATAATATCAGGGTTTGGGACAAGAGTCCATGAGAAATTGCAAAGTTTGGTTAGACTACCTGCACTAATGGTGCTTTTTGGTAATATTTATCAAATGAGGCTTTATCCTCTAAGTACCAAACAGATATAGCAAACATTGAAATTAGGTAGATCAGACCAGCATCTTTTTAGAGGGAGGTAGCTTACCCTACACTCCTTCAGAGGGAAAGTGAAGCTATAAAGAGGGGAGTTAACCATGCCTACTATTCTTAGGTTTACTTTATTTAAATAGGAATTTCCTCTATTAATTTCATTATCTGTAAAACCATTCATTCAAACACAAATATGATTATCAAATTTAATATTGACTAAATTGAATATGGTTAATGCTATTTACAGTGATTTGGTTTATCAATAATGTAAATCCACAAAGGTATTCTAGAGAAATTCGTGTGTGCGTCTCTATAATATTAACATAAACAGAAGGCAGCCCATGATTGGCCCAACTCCAGTTTCGGATCCATGGTTTTTTGTGGGAAGGGTGCAAATGTGTAACAGATATATTCCATACAATTAATCAAAAATTTAAATATAAAAATACAGTTTAAATAAAGTAAATTTTGACAAATAATTTAATTTTTCAATTAAAGATATAATAATAAAAGTTCTTGTTTTTACATGTAATAAAAAGAAATTTTTAAGAAAACAATTCTTTTAATTTTGCAGGGGGGGTCCAGGCTGGACCTGCTAGTGACCTTCTCCTTCCTTGACATACTCATCTTGCCCATAAAGCCTACCTTTTTAGGCTATATTTTTCCTTGTGAATTATCTTCTCCATTATACTCCTTCTTCCAGACCTTGCTAGTAACAGGAAAGAAGTAGGTAAAACTAACGTCCAAAAAAAAAAAACCCTAAATGAACCATAAACAATAAAACCAAATCTTTTATAATTAATTTAGTATTTAAATGTACAAGAACAAAAAAAAATATGGTAATAGTGAAGTGGGATGGTTAATTTGTAATTACTGCCCAAAGCCCGAGGCAACACTGCTTAGTTGGGTGTCTTAACCTTCATGAATGTAACCTTCTGATCAGTTATTTTTGTTTATTATCCAGAAAGACTGTCACATTTCTGGTTAGGTTTAGGTTGTTTTTTATATTTACTGATATTAAAAGGTAGGTTTTCATTTATATCTTTTTATATGTTTTTACGTAGTTTTTCGACTTTAAATCATTGTCAGCATTTGAGAAAAAAGTATGAATTAAGTTATCAGCAATTTTTAATTTAATTTTACTTACTTGGTTAGTTCACATTATTTTCACAATACATACTAAATTATTCCTTAATTTTCTATACTATCAAATCCCTAGTCGAAATTCTACCTCTTCCTCATGTGAAGTTACAGTTTTAACATTAATGTTAACTACTAACTTAAGCTATATAATGAAGTTTCTTTGTTGAATGTTTCTTTTAATTGTCCCTTCTTTTTTGCTTATAAATTATAGTCTGAAGTAAAATGACTGTAGATGATGATAAGATCCGCTTTCAAGTTGAACTGGAGTTTGTGCAATGCCTTGCGAATCCGAATTATTTAAATTTTTTGGCACAACGAGGATATTTTAAGGACCAAGCTTTTGTTAACTACCTCAAATATTTGGAGTACTGGCGAGAGCCAGAGTATGCCAAACATTTAAAATATCCATATTGCCTCTTCTTCCTTGAACTGTTGCAGACCGAATACTTTAGAAAAGAATTAGCCAATTCACAATGTGCTAAATTTATAGATGATCAGGAGGTGCTATTTTGGCAACATTATACTCGCAAGCGCAAGCGTCTCCTTGAACAGGCATCATCCACTTAGGTTAACTAACAGGGTATAAATTTTCATAACCTCTCTATTTTATGTAGCGCTCGTGTTATATCTCCATTGTTAACTTGTAAGACTTATACTTAATAAGTTCTTCTTAATTATTTACAGTTACTTTTAGTATTTAAGTTTTTTTTATGTAACAGATTTATTATAGAAATTAAAATAGTTTTTTGACTAAAGGAAATAGTTATTTATTCATTTTTATTTAATTTAGATTCCACTCATGTCTTCCACATCAAATGTTTTTGAATGGAAGCCTGAACCATTATTTCTTTCTTAACACAGTATAATCTGTTTGTGGTGCTGCTAATTTTTATTAAAAAGATATTTTGCTTTGTGTCTGTATTGTGCCATATTTGTACCTCTTTTATCTGTGTCTGCTGATAATAATCCCTATATGTTACTCTAATAAATATGTACTACATCTCTGTTTATAATTATCATTAAAAAAAATTATATCAATTTCTGATGCTATGTTTTGCTTACTCTTGAGTTAATAATTTGTTTGTCAAACACTCTAATAAAAAATGGATTTTTCAGGCCCTTTAATTTTTGCTTTCAGAGTGAATTGTCAGTCAGTAAAGTTTTGTTGGTCTATGAATCAACCCAACAATTTTTTTTTCATTTTTGTAATATAATATAAAATAAAAGTGTATTTTGTAAAATGAATAGATAGCAGTTAGTTAATATATTTTTAAAATGAAAATATTCTAGTTGATAAAAACAACATTGTTATTCTGTTTTGTACTTAAGACCTTTGACAGATCTATTATTGTTATCACTAAGAAAGTTTTGCCAAAAAAATTAATAAAAATAAGAAAGTTAAATATCATTTTTATACCCTAGCAATTAAGTGCCTGTTATCAACAAAACTCCCAAGAATCTGTAAGAATGAATGCATCATTTGAGAGATAAATTTCAATTAATGTATTTCATTACTCTAATACATTTTAGTCCACCAATAGCATTATTTTCCCTACTTGGTTACCTCGGCAATTATAACCACACTACCATTCAAATTTAAATAATTAAACCAATTTCATTCTATACAGAAGATGTATTAAAGTTCTTGTTAAGTGATAGGGTTATAAAAGATAAATTAATGTTTTATTCACTGATAAATTTATCAGATATGACCAACTAATAATGTTTATTAAAAAATATTCTTTACCTTTGTAGGAAGCTAAACATTTCCTTGGGTAAGATTCGCTTTATATTAAATAATCAATATTTTAGCTAGTCACTTTTGTTTAATCTATATTCGACCAGTTGTAGTTCTCTGTCTATGTTAGTAGTGCAGCCATTCTTTTAATTCTAACTCTATATTCAATTGTATATAAATGTATAAGTTATGAGACTTAAGTATATGGTTAGCAATGTTACTTGGTGGTCTGACAATATACATTTAAGATGTTCCATAAAAATTATGAGAGGTAACAACTAAGAAAGAAAACAGATGTATTGAAATTTATATTATGAATAGAAAATAAATATTACATGGATGTAAATTTTATTATATGGTTCTATTTTTAATGTAATTATTATTATAGAAATAAATTAAATCATGTTTCAATCTCCAACTGTTTTACTTCCTTTTTCTGTCAGTTTCTTGCTGATTCTCTCATCAATAGAAGCTTGCTTAGCAGCCTCCCTCTGTTTGTACAAGGTCATTGCAAGATCGACTTCAGAAGTCAGTTTGACAATTTTAGCCTAAAACAAAAAGTAATACTGTAACTTTTGGGAAATAAGCCTGCTAACTCTAACTTTATCACTAAACCATTAAATAATTTATTATTAGATATCATATTCATAAGAAACCAAAATTAGGAAGTTTGCAAGTTGAAATTTACAAAAATGCAATTTAATGGACTCTAGAGGGAGGAAGGATATATTTTGGAACAAGCTTCAATCAATCTCAAGCGGATAACTTGAATAAATAATTAGAGGAGCAGTGAAGAAAATGTAAATAAATAAGGAGGTATATAGATATTTCCTTATCACTTATGCCAGACATTGGTTTAGACAACATAAACCTCAATATCTATACCAGAAACATGAAACAATCATTCTAAATGAACAATAGATGTTATATTTTTTTTTATATAATGGCAAATTGGCTCTCCTACAAATATTCTTCCTGAAAAGACCATTATTATTCCTTCGGCTCTTCCAGTATGGCTGACTTACTTCATTCAATCGCATTATTATAATCATTTTTTATTATTGTATTATATATTAGTTACTACTGGTCTTAATCTGATTATTATTGTTCTTGCCAGAGATAACCTTCTTAGGTATCTCCTCTTCTGAAGTAATATTGTATAGCACAGGAGTGGCCAACCCAAATGATCTTGTGGGCCACTTTGGAAATGCATCATAACTCCGTGGGCTGCATATAAAATTATAAATCCCATATTAGCTTTAGACACACTATGGTAATTTTTTTGGACTGAAAAATAGAAACATGAGTTATTATTATTCTGTTCACTATTATTCTTAAATGTAAAGATATATAATATAATTATGATACTAAACGCATACTGTAAAGAAATATATAAAACTAAAAATGAAATTTAAAAAAAAGAAATGAAATTTTTTTCACTTAAAAGTGAAACCTTGTTATATTAGATGTATCGAGCCGAGATATGCCGTATCATGATTTTATAGAATATAATTTAATTATTCTGCGAACTCATAAATAAATCAGTCAATATCTGTCATATATTTGCAAGAATGTTATTTTAAAATCAAAGTTAATTTTTGAATATATGGTTTTTGCCTACTTTGGCCATTATAAAATAAATATATTTTCTAAAAGTGTGATGAACCTCATTACAGAAAAATGTTCAAGGAGGGTTTGGGCTGGCTAACCCACGTATAGCAATAACTTTTCTCTTTGGTTTGATATGTTTATATCTTAAGTTATTATAGATAGGCCTTAGGTAGAAAAGTTCATATGCTTGCTCAAAGATATATGGGCCAAACTGAACAGTATCTGCCAAAGAGTTAAATCAGAGGCCAAATAATTGATTTTTATTGCATTTAAATCCAGCCCTAGTCGTCTCCATAATGCAGCCTAAGATGATAAGGTAATATCTTGGCCATTCACGTATCCCAGTATCTGAAACATTTAATTAAACATTGTGTCTGTTCCCAGTAAATTACATCCCCTGTGATGTTAAATGCAAGAAACACTGGCGCATCATCCTGTTTTACAATGTTCACCACTGATGTTTTCCCTGGAATAGGTACCACTTACACAGATACCATCATAGTTGATTGAACCAATCACATCAGTTTCTCAGGAATGTTCAGCTCTCTCAGGCATAGATACAGAGGTTCTTGTAGTATACTGTTGTGATTGGTAGCCCTAACTCCACAAATAGGTGATTCAAGGGAATGCGGAATTTCTGTTTCATTCTAGGATGAATTGGAATGAGAAGATCTGATCGATCGACCATTGATTTTCCTTTGTGAAATAAGCACTGATATATTCTCTAGAGACCTCCCTTTGATAAAATATTATCCAATATATAAAATATTTTAAAGCACAAGGTTGGAGAGTTATGCCTCAATGATTTCTGCGATCAGGATCCATATCATGCAGTAGTTTATGGTTTAAATGGAATTTTTTTATCAATTCTCTTTAATTTATAACTATTATTTGCGTAGCTTGTTTTCCTAACTCGGTTTATTTCTTCTGAGTAATTAAGTAGTATATATATATATATAAATGAAATAATTAATAAAGGTAAGATAGCTTTTTTAAGCTGAGTGAACAATATTTCTATCAACCAAATGTTTAAGAAAATGCACAATTTCAAGAAAATCTGTAATAAAAAGGGTTGCTAAACTTATCTAAAGTCAAATCAAATATCAGGAAAACTGGAGTCAACTAACCATAACTAAAACCTTAGGAGATAATTTCCTTTAAAACATAAGTAAATAAAATAAAATCCACTCGCTGGTCCACTTGGCAACAGTTGAATATGAAGGAGCAGAGACCCCCAGTGTGTTCTGAAAGTCAGCATGAATTTCCATTTCTTTCATACCTTTCTTTAAAAAGTACTTAATCACTGCTCGAATCAAAGTTTTTTCTTTTGTCACAAATCACTATGCATAAAACAACAAAGAGTCGTCACTACCACTCACACCACGTGTTCACTCATAAAGGATGTGTGATTACTGTGCGGGAACCTAATTGCTCTAGCACTGACATCTAGCGGTAATTCCGAGAACTTTTCAAACCACCCTCGTAGTAAACATTTTTTTTTTAAATAGAAATTCATTCATTAATAAAGTCAAAAATATCCAAAAATTTATTTTTACTCATTATAAGAATAAAATGTTTTAAGAATGCTTCTGCAATATCATGAAAATTAAATACAGTGTACAAGATAAAACTATATATAATATTTATGATAATGTTCAGATAAGTATTAAAATATACTTACTGTGTACATCTTTTGTTGTTCTATTCTTCTGCGCTGTCTTGTACCATATGGTGAGGGCCTTTGATCTAAGAAAGTATAATCTGGTAAATTAATAAGGATATCATTCCTCTTCGGTGGTACCCATCGGCTAAGAGGAGACATAAAAATAAGTTAGAGAGTGTCAATTCACAATAAAATTATAAAATTTAAATTAACTATATAAGGAAAAATATTGGTTTTCATTCTATGTTATCATTATTAAGAATTTATTTTGCTCACGCTACTCGAGAAATATGAGGTTTCTAACAAGTTTATTGTTAAAATCTATTAAGAACTATTAGTATGCTGCAGAGAAATCTATCAATAAAAAGTTGAGTGGGATCTAAATATTTTTATGACCAATGAACACTTAAAACCTTCTGAGACCGTAAAAAAAAAATTCCTCTTTGTATCTCAAATATGACTAACTTCTTGTACATTGGTAACTAGGCAATTAAAAACTGATTGAGTTAAAACAAAAAAATGAAGAGTTAGATGCTAAATCTACCACTGATTTTCATACTAATGTCCTAAAATATTTCTTTATTTTAATTTCTCCTTGATGCCGATACAAGTAATAGAAGATTAATCTCTTTTTTAAAATAGATATTTACCTCTTGAAAAGTTTTATTTTTCAACGCCTTTTGAGGAAGCTTATAATGTTATATTATGATAGCTCCTCACTACTTTTGTTTCATATTTAACCAATTATTCGTAATGTAATAATCAACTCACTGATGAAATAAACTCATTTTTCTTATGAATAGAATTAGCCACATTTCTATACATAGAATATTCACATTCTTATACATAGACATAGCCAAAGTTCTCAGGAATACTAAATTTAAATATTTAAAACAACTATAAAAATCCACCTAGTTTTCCCATCAGCATTATTATTCACTTTTATTAATTTGTTTACTCTGGAATTTAACAGATTTTTTTTTTTCCAAAACTAAATGAGCTAATAATTTAGAATCACAGCTTTGAAAAACTACTCCCACATTAGTTTAAGATTAATTTGCTCAGTTTTTCAAGGAAATCCATTCAATTCTGGTTAATTAAATTTTTGGAAAATTCAAAAACTTTCCAGACTCTTGTTTGAAGGATAATTAAAGTGTCAAATAATGCAAACTAATTACCAGACCAATATTTGTAAAAATACTTAAAGGAATTATTGTACTGTTCTAAGTAACCAAAGTGGTGAGGAAAGTCTTGAGCAGACATAGCAGATATTTTCATTTAGATTTAGATTTTACATAAATTTATATGAAAGTACAAAATTAACTTTTATTTAAATTAATTTTAGTGTCTAGTATGCACATGCATGACTAACAAGAACATTTTTCTTAAATTAAATATGATTCCCGATTATTAATGAATATTCATTGAAGACTCCAGATTAGATTACATTAGTTTTTTTAACACCAATCTTTACTCAGAGTAACCAACATGTTCTATTAACTCATTGTTCCATTATTCAATACATGCCACTAATAAGATTTATTAATTTTAGTTTAAAACAATTGTTTTGAATATAAGAAAAACAGGTGTGCCAATAAAAAATTCTCACATTATTCAAATCATTATTTTTTTTTTCTGAAGTGTGTGCCTTACACCTAATACAGAAACAGTTGAAAAAAAAAAAGCTTCAAGTTGCATGCATTAAATCAGTTACTGACATAATGGTTGTATCTCAGAACTTCAATTATGGTTTTCTTGATTGAGCCAATAATTATTGTTAAATAAATTAATCCAGTTTTTCTTCAAAGACTAAGAGATCCCCTTTATTCAAGGCCTTTAACCCTTTTCAGAAGTATTTTCAGGTGCCCAAAAATTGAACACGGAATCAACGGAATGAATTTCAATGATTTTCATGAGTTTAGTTCTTAATGAGATATACATTTTATTGTGAATAACAATAGATAGAGATTGCCGTTTATACAAAAAGTCGGGCTTACCTCACTATCCATTCATGTTGAGCTTGTAACGCTCTGAGTGTGGAAAAGTTCACACAGCCTCTCCAATTGTCTGAAATTAATAACAATATAATGAAATTTAAATGAAAAATCAATGAAGACATCTGCACCATAAAAAATTGTTGAAATTGAAATTTTACATAATAGACATATCTGATTATGATTTTAGTATGATATTGTGAATTCCTGCCTATCGTCATAACATTTGGTAAGGTTGATATGTTGCGACAGTTCACTGTCAAGGCATATACATGACAGTTATTGGGACTGTTAGTTCATTGACAATACAGTCCTAGTCTCCTTAGAATAATAAATATGTACAGTATAAATAATAAAATTCTAAAATAAAGACAGAAATGGCCTTTCCCATAGTAGGTAAAACCAAGGAGATGATATATTTTTGGGTAATTTGGGAAGATGTAACCTTCTCCAGAAAACTAGCTGCAGTTGATTTCGTTTAAGGGGGTATATCACATAACACTAAATATAAAAATCTTAGTTCCAAAAGAGTCAGGTCTCTAAGAGAAAAAAAAACTATGTTATTGGCCTATTTTAATATTCATTTGGCTGATGAACATTCTAGTTTTTATATCATACATAAAAGGTGTCCAATTCATATTTAAATAAAAACATCTACTGTACTTAGTCTGATAGAATTAAAAGATTTTATTGCATGCAAAATTGATTTAATTTTTAAAGAGTTATAAGGGTCTACTCTGTTAGTATCAACAATATAAAAAATTGACCATTGTCAAGTAAGGTTTTACAATGAGGGTAACAATAATTGGAACAATTCTATTAAAACATCTTCTGATGAAAATAAAAAATAGGCTATTTTATTGGAAAATCTAGAGACTTCTAGGTTACAAAAAAAGTATGTTTGTTTCTACAAAAATCATGCGAGAATCATGAAATAGAATTAAATGGAACATAAACATGGCATGTGAAGAAAAAGTTTTTGTGAGTATTGACTGACCCAATACAATGGGTCTTTTTTTTTTATATACAGGCACTCAGACGATTACATGAAGCAGGTTTGAATCTACATTTTACTAACTACTGGGTAGTCTTAGTCACCTACTAACATTGTGTATCCCACTTAAGCAGAATTTACTTTAGTTGTAAAGATAACTAATAACTTAAATTATTTAATCTGAGTTTTATTAATTATGTGAAACTATACAAAGGAAGTAATACAAAGACATACTATCTTAATATACTAATATAATTAACTCTGAAAATATAAAAAATCTCACTCAAGGTATTAATATTCCTTAATATAATCATTTCAATAACATAAAAGTTATAAATACAAAAAGGTAATTTTGAGGTTTTCCGATATAAAAGTTTTTGCTTATATTCTGCCAAAGAGGATTCTTTTATTATCGATTAGTTGGTCGATACTACAATATGAATCCATCAGAAGATAGCTATCCCATAATAGAAAATTTAATCTTTGATAAAGCACTATTCTCCAAGTAAATCATATTAAGAATTAAGGTAAATATTTACTTTTGGTACTACAAAAAGGTGGCAAACCATTATTACTGTATAACTATAGTTAGTCACGATGGCATTCATGGTCACTGGTTTACTGTCGTGGTAGTAATATCGCTGGAAGTCTGATGTGATCATTAACTGTATTGTCAATGAACTAACAGTCCCAATAACTGTCATGTATATGCCTTGACAGTGAACTGTCGCAACATATCAACCTTACCAAATGTTATGACGATAGGCAGGAATTCACAATATCATACTAAAATCATAATCAGATTCGTCTATTATGTAAAATTTCAATTTCAACAATTTTTTATGGTGCAGATGTCTTCATAAAACGCGTTAAAAGTCTAACTCTCTTAATCCATGTAAATGGTTAATTTTTCATAACAAAACTAATTTACAACTCACTAATTAATTCATAATTATTTGAAGTTTCTGATCTTTAATAACAATGAAAGATACACTCCTATAAAGGTGAAATTATTTTATCATAGTTATAGTCAAATAATATATTTTAAATAACAATATTTAATTGTTATTTTACTCTTTCATGTTTTATCTACGATTTATTTAGTTAATAAGAGCATTAAGGAAAGAATAGTCAATCAAGAGTGTTATATATTAACTAATTTATGACTGAAATATAATACATTGTTTTAACTCCGGATCAATAAAAAAATAAAATAAAAATACATTAAATGACAATTTAGAATGTTAAAAAAATAGTTCAACTAACTGTTTAACGATAGCAGTTCAAAACGAGAAATGAAATCAATAAGATAATAAAATTAATCAACTTGTTTATATTTTCAGTTCATTGTTATGTATATTTCCAAATTTGTTAGTCTATTATTTATATATATATATTTTTCTGAATGATGGTTGTTAAGTCTTTTTGTTATTTGTTTTTATAGCCCTGATGAAGACGCTGGTGCGGCCAGCAAAGAACAACATAAATAAACAAAACCATATTTATTTATTTTATGCCGACGTAAATAAATATGGTTTTGTTTATTTATGTTGTTCTTAGTTGACCGCACCCCCCGACAAACTTCTCCAATCATTAATCTACGGTCAACTACACCTCAAAATAATTATTTAGTTTATTTGTGTTTTTTTCTGCTGACCGCACCTCTCCTGTCGTATTTTAGTTCCAAATAAGAGGCCAAAACCATGCAAACAGCCGTTTCCTAAGTCCAAAGCTATAGTTCAAAAATATTTTTAATTAGCTAGTCGAACTATCGACTAACTGCTTAAAGATAGCAGCACCAATCAAGAAAGATAGAAATAGTAGTTCTATTAACCACCACAAGAGGCCAGCACCTATTAAACAGTCTTTTCCGAAGTCTAGCAGGAATTTTTTTATTTTTTATTAGGATATTAGGAACTCACAGGAGCTCAAGTAATCAGATCGGATAGTAAAAAATTGTGTTGGAACAGACTTGATAGATTGTGTTCCAACACTATTACAACGGCAGACGGACTTGTTGAGCTCCTGTAAGTTCCTAATATCCTAATAAAATATAAAAATTTTCCTGCTAGACTTCGGAAAGGCTGTTTGGTTGGTTCTGGCCTCTTATTGCCCTTTATTGATTGGTGCTGCTACCTTTAAGCAGTTAGTTGAACTATTATTAAAAATTATGAGAGATAGTTGACCGTGGATGATAAATGAGGAGAGAAGATGGTTGGGGGTGCGGTCAATGAAACACAAATAAGTATGACTAACTTATTTTAATGTGCCGACGTTTCGGCTAGAGTTTCCAGCCTTCTTCAGGGCTGCTCGCTGAAAAGTTGAGCACCTAATATTAGGTGCTCAACTTTTCAGCGAGCAGCCCTGAAGAAGGCTAGAAACTCTAGCCGAAACGTCGGCACATTAAAATAAGTTAGTCATACTTATTTGTGTTTCATTGACCGCACCCCCAACCATCTTCTCCTCATCTATTATTAAAAATATTATCAAGCTATATTTAGCTATAAAAAAACTGCTGTTTGTATGGTGCTGGCCTCTAACAAAGTAATTTGGAACTATAATTTTCTACATTCCTTGTTTTGTGCTGCTGTTTGCTGAACTATTTTTTTAACATTCTAAATTGCCATTTTATTTATTTTATTTTTTATTGATCCGGAGTAAAAATGATGTATGATTTTTCAGTCATATTTACTCATGTGTGTTTAAAATTAGTTAATATATAACACTCTTGATTGGTTGTTCTTTCCTTAATGCTCTTATTAACTTCATAAATCGTAAATAAAAAATATAATATTATATATAATAATACATGATAAATTGAAAACCATTTAGATTAAGAGAGTTTGGAAGAAATGAATTTTATAATTATTTAAATTTCTTCAGAAAAGAGGGACACTTGTATTTCCCAATTTTATGAAGATCCGAATTGGCTACTACCCTTTCTACCATTTTATTTCCCTGATATTCTTCCTCTACCAAGTCTTCCAACCGCATGTCCATTCACACCATCGTCCATCATGTACCTCTTATCTTCTTATGTTCAAATATCTTGTTTGAACCTCTGTTTAGTAACTTTCAATTATTCTTCCCCTTTTTGTTATAAATTATATATTTACTTCATCATAATAATTAAAATTACTAGTATATACAACCAAGAGTAGTAAGTACAACATCTTAATAACGTCTGCCATCTTCGAAAAGGTAGAATTATTTATTACTTTTTTCTCTTGGATGATACATACCTTGCTAGTAAATGCTAATTTAAAAAAAATAATAAAAATAAAACTCAATATTATGAAAATGCTGTTCCCCTTGAAAAGTTAGGATTTGACTGTTATGTGGTTTCACATTTTTTTCAACAATATTTTACTCATTGATGAAAGTAACCTTACCAATAATTATGGTGTCTTATTAATGCTTTAAATGATATAAATGACATGTATAAAGCATATAAAGCAGATTTATTTTTTGTAAGATAATGCATTATATATTTGAAAAATTTGTTATTTATATAAATTTGGTCTAGGCTTATGACAAATAAAAAACAAATGAACTTGTTCTATGTAAATAAATATAAATGTAAATATGCATGTCCATATAGGTATACAGATAAACAAAAAAATTAAATAAATCGATTAAACAAAAGTTGTTATCCAAACAAAAAATCTAGTTATAATAAATTCTTTTTACACACATACTTAAAGTTATGATGAGATTAATTATTAAGGTTTATATACAATCCTTCACAACAGTTTCATGATATTACTTTATTTGCATAAAAGATTTGTATAAGTACAAATGATTTTGCTTAAACCAGACAACAATTTTTCAGATGTTTCAATGAAGTTAACAGTTCCTTAGTATTAAGGGGGAGGAGTTGTGGTCGTATAGGTTTCCTTGCCATCCCTTGTCTGGACATTGCTCCAACAGATACCACTGTACACAAACAGCATGAAGGCAACATGAATGTATCTTTAACTGGTTTTCCATCCTCATCCACAGCTACCATTCTATGGTAAATGTACTCCTGTTTGCACACAGTCTAGTAGCCATTGGCAAATGAGTCATTAAAAATTCAGCTTTGCTCAGGTTCATCACAGGTCTTCCTAAAATGAAAAGATGAGGCTTTTATTAATACAAAACAATCTTTAAAAAACAAAATTAAATAAAATGTAAAATAAGGCTAAACTTTTTTTTAATATAAGAAGATGGTCAGGGTTGCGGTCAAAAGAGAAACAAAAATAGTTTACAACTATTTATTTTCCGACTATTTTTCGATACAACTATTTTTTTTTTTTTTTTAAGATTATGATCAGAATTCTTAAATTATAAAATATTGTTTCTCCCTATGTAGGGCTTCTTCAAGGTTGAGGGAGTGTGTGCTTGCAATAGTTAAAGAGTGAAGTTAGTTATTTTAACAAAGTTCATTACTTTTTAGAACTCTTTATCTATAAATTCATTGATTGAAAAAAAACATTACATAAAAGAGACAAATATGCTTCTATAATTCTGTAAATGCAAGAAAAAAGTACAACACCTTAGCTTTGTGAGACAACTAGATCTTTTGTTTTCATTTTTTATTCCTGAGGAACTTTATTAATTCAGAAAATGGAAATTTTCATTTTTCACCTTTTTTCAAACATTTTATACATCCATAAAAATAGTAGATCTGAAATGTTTTTTATAGTAGTACTAATCCTCAAGAATAATGAATTTTCTCAGGTGTTTTTCTGTTTCGATTTTTTATTAATTATAATTAATCATTAAACAACTATTAGAATACTAATTAATTAGCAATAATTATTGTTGCATGATTAAATTTAAAAACATTACTACAATACAAACAGTTTTAAAATAAGTACTAACTCAAACCTTTGAATATTTCAATAAATAAAAAATAAACTTATACCACTTTCGACAAGAACACCTCATATAATAAGTAATAGTAAAATTAAGAAAAAAGAAGGTGAAATAAAGTTTGAAATGAGTATGAAATAAATAATTATTTTTTACTTTTATTGTGACGAAAATGTCTTACTTAAAGAAAACGAAATGGAGAAATAATAACTAAAATTTTTAAAAAAGCAATAGAACCATAAACACAGGCAAAAAAATAAATATATATAAATGAAAACATCTATCAGTTTTTGGTCCACAGGAACAAAACTATACAATATTTAAAAAAAAAATATTACTATTTTTAAAAAAGTACAATACTAAATCAATTGCCAAAAACATTTCAACTCTAAATCTTATAAAGTTTAACCTCCTGTTACTTCAAAGAGTATAGTGAATTAAAAAAGTTTTTAAATGAAGTGGGTAGAGATATTGTATAGGCACAAAACTCAGTTAAAAATTGAGACATTTTATTTATTTATTAAGATCTTTTTTCTACTTAAAACATATCATTTTAACTTTTTAAGATTTTAATCTCAATAGTCCAGAAAGCGATAGAATAAAAGGCATGACCTCAATTATCTCTAATATTACCCTCTCTTTCCTAGTGGTCACAAATAGGCTTTCCATCTTTTCAAAGCTGGATAGTTGTTCTCAGGCGTATCCGTATTGTATGAAACAATAATCAATGAAATATCAGCCAGGTTTTGTTGAGTTGATCATCATCTGAAACATTACCCCCACCAGTCTGTCCGATAGCTTTTATTATTGTACTTAATATATCAAAAACAAGATACAAAACCATTTTCAGCCTGGGTAAAATAATTTTAATTTTTCAGTATTTATTACTCCTTCATAATGGTGGCAGTGAAAATATCAGCGACGCTCAAATCAAAAATTTTTAGTTGAGTTTTTCATTATCAGTAACACATTTATTCCTCCCAAAGTGACAGACTATTATTTATGTTTATGTTTTATATTTATTTATATATATATATATATATATATGAAATATGAGATGGCACCATTTTCAACCTGGATCAAATGATTCTATCATTATTTTAATTTTTCGTTTTGTGATTATTTATGAGTTAATCCAACATTAAAATTAAATATAAAATAGAAGAAGAAAACAAACAAGATTTTTTTTTTTTTTTTTATATTTTACAAGTACTTCCTTTTATTGTACGCATGAAACTATATTTCAGAAGTATAACTCGGTCGAAGTTTGTGTTTTGAGAATGGCCAATGAAATAGAGCCAAAACATCACAAATATGTTAAAAATATTGTGAAACTGTCATAAAAATGTTTATTGTAAGATAGTTTTATAATAAAAATTTGTGGGTTTAATGAAATCCATATTATTTTGATTGATATCTATTAACTAAATATGTATCCCACTAGAAAAGCTAACAACAAACACAAATGTACCCAAAAAATTTTAAATTGTAAATTTTGAGGATATCCTCAATGTGTTATTATAATTACTTTAATCTTTCTGTATTCCTTAATAATAATTTATTATAGTATAATGTACATCATTATAAAATTGAAGAATATGTTGTGTGAAATTACAGAAAAAATAGGAACTTTTGCCTGGAAGAACATTTTTAAATAATCCTTTTCCAACACAGGACCTAGTAAAATTTTAGTAAATCTTAAATGGTGGTAGTTTTCAGCTAACTCACTTGCATTTTCCAAAATAAAATAGGATTAAAAAATAATTTTTTCTCATATTCATATTTTTGTAAGATAAATGTTTTCCCACTTATCAAATATTTGTGTTCCTTTCACCTTGATCTTCTTTTTTTCATATCATATTTTTTAAAATAATTTATTGGCATGCCAATCAATTTAAAAATATATTTAATATAATAACTTAATTATATACTCAGTAGCAAAAACATCTAAAATTGCTTTGTGGTATAACTGAGTAATTTTTGTTTTTAATTCCCGACATACAATACAACCTTTTTAGTTTTTTTAAGTGGATAATTTAAAACCTAAGAAAAATTTATAAAATTGAAAATTAAAATTATGTAAACAAATTAAAATCGATAATCTTTGTTTTTTTTCCAAATTTGGTTCTATTAAGTAGTGTCTACATTAAAAGTATATCTAATTCTCCTACATTTCTATATCTATTAAGGTCTTTATTTTTCCCCATGATATAATTCTGGGGTTTGACATTTAACCCTTGATCTAGTCTGTGGATATCAATCCAAAGGTTCTCCTGAATTTATTGGGTCGACTTGATTAGAGTATTTGCTCTAATCTTCTTTAGATTGTTTTCAATTAAGAACTTCCTTAAACTGTTTAAGAAGCAGGTAATTCATTTTTAAACAAAGGTTTGGGAATTGGTCAATTCTACCACATTTTGAGTACCTTCGTGTTTTTGTGGAACAGTCTGGTCTAGGAAAAATGGTTTGCTGCCTTTATTCGTTCGATTCCCACCTGGTCAGTCCATATTCATTTTCCTGCAACCCTGAGAAATGAATCTTGAAATTCCCGATCTAGAAGTAGAGTGGCACTTTTTGCCTTAGTGTATGCGCATGGCACTTGTGACCGAGTTGGAAGTTTTGTAGAAAAACTGACAACTCTTGCCAGCTTTCTAAGATTCCATTAAAATCAAATAAAAACTCCAGCCTATTAAAACTTTTTGAGTGGGCAGCAGAAAACACTACCAATGTATATTTTTCTTGCTCAGCTCCCCCCAATATAGCTGAAAAACTGTGGAATGAAAAGTGTCAAAATTTCCTGACTTATTAATTGAATCATTATTCAAGTCTGAGTAGTGTTTATTTTCATGAAAATTTTAAAATCAACATTGCTGTAATAATTAATATGAAAAAAAGAGCTCAATTTATGAGAAAGCAGTTTTTATAATGAATTTCCGTCCCACATTTATATTTTGTCCTATGATTTACATTATCACAACCTATTCAAGAAATAAAATTTAAAAAATGTACTTTCTGAGAAAATAAAAATAAATTAGGTTTTGAAACATTTTAACTTAACCACATAGAATTATCCATCATATGAAAGGCCATAGAATATACTGTAAAATGAAACTTATCCCATATCTCTAGATAAATTAGAAAAGATTCTACAGCAAAATTTGTTATTTGTTGTTTTTTAGCCCATTTATAAAGACTTAACAGTTCAGTAATTCAAAAATGATAGGCCATACCTCAGGAAAATTTCACATTTTTCCCAAGTGTATATCTTTACAATACCTATGCAAAATTTGAATAAAATCTAATACGGTAAGGTTCAAAATTATGTTGAGTTGACATGAAATGATTCTAGAGTAGTTTTGCCAAATTTTGAGACCTGATAGAACTTTTAAAATCCAATATTTTCTGAGAAACAGTTTTTCAAACACCAATATTTTTTTTACAAATGTGTTTTCTAACATTTTTGGATTAGAATCCATGGACAGAAATTGATTTACATTTACTTCTAGGTATAGCATAAGTTTAAGCTATTTTCACTATATGAATTTATTTCCCACTACAATTGGTCACCTCCAGCAGCAATGCTTGGATCAAATGAAATGAAATCCGATATTTAGAATTTTTTTCTAGTTAGAACAATACCATAATAATAAGTATGAATTTCAGACATATATAATTCTGTTCTGAGAACCATTTTAAGACTTATACACCTCTAAGGCTCCTTCATATTGAGTCAGCAGGTTGTAAATTGATAGGTGAGTACTTTTTGATGAGTTTAATTCAATTCTACCCTCTTTATACCCTGTGCACAATATCAGCCGTGTAATAGCTGAAAAAGGTTCTTATATTAGCCAATAGTGCCAGCACAGCTCTGACAATTGTGATGTAACTTGCATGAAGTCTTCTTCATATAATATTCAAAAGGCCCTTTAAATTTCCAAGTACTTAGCAAATCGAGATAAAAATTTATAATTATCTGGATCAGAGGAAAAAGTAATGTCTTCCAAGATGTTCTTTCCATACCTAGGAGCAGGTTGCATTTTTTCTTTATTATTATTCCTTATACATACAAACCATATTTTTAAATTTATCTTTCAAATAATAACACATGTATCAACAGGTATCGAATATTTTTATTTGTTAATTTTCTATCTTATTTATTTTTATTCATCATAACTTAAGTAGTAAGTGTAAACAATATTTTTTAATTTATTTGAATACATTTCATCAGGTATCCACTGGTTTTTAAAGTTAGCTATTATTTAATAATTTCCATTATGTGATAAGTGAGATAGGGGGAAAGAACAGTTTAGAAAGAGTGCAAGCTTTTATAGAATAATTAATCTTTTTCAATAAATCTCAACAGTACTGTTGAAGGAAAAATTCAAGTTAAAGTTGGATCCTGACGAAAGTGTGTGTCTACAACCAATAAAGTGTGACTACTATCGATATAGTATTTTTTCTTTTTTAGAAAATTTACCGTCTAAACTATTTTTATCATACTTCAGCAATCATAAACCCACAATTTCTTTCTCAGAGTTTAAATTGTTAACACAGTAGCTAAGATTTGGCCCAAGTACAGATAGATATCAGCAAACCTCATTTTAGTAAAAATATTAAATGGAAGATGGTCCGGGTGCAGTCAAAGAAAAACTAGAATAGTGATCAAACTATTTATACAGAGCCAATGTTTCGCCCCATGTTGTAGGGCTTTATCAGGATTTTCGACTCGAAGTCACAGTGAAATTCGATTGATTGATGATTAACTTTTGTTCTGACTTCAAGTCTGAAAGCCCCTGTAATGTATTTGAGTTTTTCTTTGACTGCATTTAATATTAAACACGGTCAATCATCAATGTTTTAGTAAAAACACTGTTAGATCACTTTTTACACATCCCTCATCCCTCCTAATGATATAAAATATATTTTTTGTTCATAGCTCAAATCAAAGCAGGTATGTATCTAATAGGTTAAAAAAAAAAAAAACTACAATTTTGATGTATACAAAATTATTACTAAACACAAATAAACATAATAAAATAACATAAAAAAACAAAATACCAATTAAAAATATAAGCTGATTATAATGACGAAATTGACCAAAATAATTTAAAACAGATTTCTGGACACATGTTATCTCTGGTCTGAATTATGGTGGTTTGTGGTTTTCAAATCTTGTTGATACTTAAAATATAGAAATACTGATTGGCTAGTTATTACTATTATTTTAAATACACAAGGCTTTCTTATTGGAATCTTCCATTAGAAAGCTAATTATAAATTTAAGGAATCAAAATATAATTTCTAAATGGTAAACTTGAAACTTACACATAACCATGCATATTAAATAAATAAAGATGGTTGTTTTCATATCAATAAACAAAGTAATTTTGAGTTTTAGTTATCCTAAAACCAAGCAAAAAATTCATTACAGTGAAAACTCTATAATGGTCAGCCATGGGGTATCAAAACATGAGAGGGGAAGCTCAGTAAGGCACTGTGATCCTATCTCACTGGCTGTGCCAGACAATTATTTATTGTTACATTAGCTGCGATTCAACTCTGGGGTTGGGAGACCCTCCTGGATCAAACATAACCAATTATAGTGGATTGTTTTAATTGGGGGAAAACCAGAGAGAGAAGCATGATCCTACTCAAATCTGCAAACTGTACTGAAGAATAAAAAAGGATAGTTTCTTGAATGCAATGATAGTATTGCAGCATTAGGTTCTATTCAAGAAAATGGTTGTCGCCTTTCACAGATTACCATATTTGTATTCTATTTAAGTATTCTATCAAAAGATAAAACCATTAACCATAGGTTTTCCTAGTTTTCAACAATTAGAAAATTGCAGGGAGGGGTGTTCATTAGAGAGGTTTCACTGAATTTAAGGAAACATATACATATTAAAACACTTCATATGCCATCATTGATCACTTTCATATGAGATCATTTTTTAAAACAAAGGAGCAGCCAGTGCTGAACTCCTTTTCGTGACTTTAACAGTTATAAAAAAAAATAACAAAAAGTTATTACAATTAAAAATGGAATAAAACTTCTTAAAGTTATATAATCTACTAGATGAGTTCCATTGTTCCATTGATATAATAAAACTTACATATTACAGTTCAAATTTACATATATTACCCCTTCTTACACTCCTCCCCTCTCCCACTAATGAATCTGCAATAAACATATGAATAGCTTTAAACCCTAAAGTTAAATAATGCACATTTTATAATAAATACACTCATATTAAATAAATAATACATACTTATAATAACAGAGGACAATTTCAAAGTTGCTTAGCATTTCGTATATAAAATTAGAAGATAGTACAAACAATATGAATAAAAAGATCTTGATTATCATAAAAAAACAATGTCATTAAGTTTTTGACACATGATTTGATGTTAGAAACATGATATGAATAAAAATAATGCATCATGAATTCTAACGATATTACTCTAGGCTCCAATCACTATCATCATCATCATCATCATCGTCATCATCATCATGTTGCATAATCATCGGAACACAGTAAGGATCATTTAAAATTCCATGTTCAATAAGAAAATTTTCAACATCACTGTCATAGAATTCATCACCAAGTTCATCGGTTACTCGGACAAAATTTCCAATAACAGAACCTTCTTTATAAACAAGAAGAGCAGGTACACCATCCATTTTAAACCTGTAAACATTAATATTGGAATGATAATTGATATAAAGCTCATTTTGATTACTAATAAATGAAATAAATACACTTAAAATTATAAAACCTTTTTTAAATTAAAATCTATTTCTGCTTCTTTATAAAAGAAAGAACTTAATATAGCAAAGATTTTTAACAATAAAATCGAAATGGTTGCAAATAATTTAATTCCTTGTTTTAAAATGTAACATAGAATATTTATAATAAGAATATATATTACAGATGAAAATGAATAATCAACAATAAATTGCTATCAAAAAACAAAAAAAATCTAAGAAGATCTAAAATAATATACAACTTTAACAGAATCAGTAATTTTAAAAGAGCTGAAACTAGTTCTTGCAGTAATACAGGCACCATTTATTTTAAATTAGGGCCTTATAAAAATGCAAAACTTTTTGCAATTAAGAATTTGAAGGTTAAGATGTTCTGGGTAGTGGTCCAAAAAGGAACTAAAATAGTAAATCTGAGAATTAACTGATAAAAAGGTTCATTGCCAACCACTTAAGCCCCTAACTGTCACAAGGGTGGAAACGTAGGTTCCTAATAGTTTTTAATATTTTTTACCACCAACCCAGACATTTTTTTTTCTTGTAGGAGAATAAATAGAATTATCAGTAAATAA
>NW_027113763.1:181413-190856 GCF_000696795.3 Halyomorpha halys | reverse complement strand
TAATATGGCCCTACAGAGATTTTTTTCATCAATCATTATAATTGAAATTTACTAATTAAAAAATAAATCTCACTAAAAAAATAAACAACCATAATAAAGAAAGATATTTTTCTTGAAAATAATTGCACTATAAAAAAAAAGATTAGTGAACATTAAAGAATGATTAAGATTAATGAAAAGTTTGTAGCTGTTGCAGCCTTTATATAAAAGTCTTAAACTTCTTATAGCCTTAAAAAAAATAGAAATTTTGGATGATCTTGATAAATATTGTTAAGATATAAGAAGACAAGTGTTAGTTCTTATTTCACCTAATAATTACTGTATGTACACTAATTCATAGTACTTACTGGTGGCCAATTTCACAGTGGTGCGAAGTATATTTCCACTAGCTTTACGAAATATACAATTTAAGGTTCTCTCTTTTAGGAAAATTAATTGAAAAGTTGTAATTTTCCTAAAAGAGAAAACCTTTAATAGTATTTTTTGGTAAAGTTAGTAGACATGTACTTAAGACCACTGGAAAGTAAGCCATCGATATGATGATTGATTGTTTATTATATAAAAGTGGAAATCAGTTAAGGTAACTAAATAAAACATTAATTCCATTATGTCGCGATATTAACATCTTTTTTTCCCCCAACATTTTATCCAAAAGAACTCATCATAATAGCTAAAATAACACTACTATTTTGTAGCTTTATACAACTATCCTTCTCTTTGGAGAAAAAAAAGTAATGGTAATAACAAGCACTCCAACTAGCGGCTGGCAGCGTACTCACTTATACACAATGTTCTATTGTTCTGGATTATAAATTATAAGTTATTATTACGGCTTTTATAGGCTGATGACTTCCACTCGCTCAAAATGGATAAACCTTCAATCGAGGATGTGTATAAACTTGCATAAATACTATTCACTTTATGTTATCAACTTATAGCTGACAATAATAGTTGGCCCATTGAGTATAACTGAGTACATGCTTACCCGCCATGCCAAGTGACAATTGTTAACAAATAACCAAATACAAAATTAACATATCACACATTCAGAATGAAATAGGTACAACTCAACATTTCTAATATCAGAAAATGTTATTGCCAAAGAGCAGTCAGACCTGAAATATCAGACAGAAGTACAACCAGAAACACAAGTTAGAAAAAACACTGTTGACTTTTAACAGAGAACAGCCTGTGTCCAATAATTATTCTTAAAAAAATATATAAATATTTTTTAATAGTGCTCCTTCCATTCAAGATGTATAATATGTAATTATTTCTGTATCTTGACTGATACCCTAAAATACGTCCTTAGAACAATAATATATTTAACAATGATTATATTACACAGATATGAATATCAAAAGCACATGTTTAACAATGATTAATAGGTCAGTTTAAAAGTCACTGGTGTCACAGAAGATTTTTTATGTGGTGTATATAATTGAATATAAGTACAGCCAAGCACTGTGGTCCATTAAGGACTTCAATAGCACTGTTATCTAGATCAGAGATTCCTAAAGTGGCCAATTTCGACCCCTTGGGGTATACATAAATGAAAACTGATTTTGGGGGTAAACTGGGTCTAAAAATCGGCCCCTATTAATTAACACAAGTTCTTATTTGAAACTTTTAAGATACTGTATAAGTAGTGTTATGTTTACCAACTTGTTATAAGAATGACTAATATTTTAATAGGAAGTATCATTATTGAACTTTAAAAAAACTCAACAAGTCTATGAGCGTGCACAAGTTCATACATGATGAAAAACATAGCAAGTCAATAAGCGTGGACTTGTTCGTACAAGATAACTACTTCGAGCATACAAGTTTTTTAGGCACATTTTGACTTGCTATGCATTTGACGCATATATGCGATTTACACGAACGAAATCATGATCGAAACTAAGTCCAAACATGCTCCTAATATTTTATTATATAATAAGCTTGCACTTAGGTTGAAAGATAATTTGTGTTTTGAAATTCGTTGGAGCTTTAATGATAAGACACTCATCTACTAATTTATTTCAAGAGATTACAAATTGATTAAATAGTTAAATAAAGTGATTGAAAAAGAATTTACTAAATGCTTAGTTACCTATTTGGTTTTATACCTCACTTAAAGCAGCAAATGCCTGAGTTACTAGTCATTCACAAACAGCATTTAGTAGCAAAAATCTGAGTCCTAAATTGCACCCGTCTTTATAATATGTTATAAATGCTGTCAAAAATTGTAAAACAGATATTTATTATTTGACTGATATCTTAGGTATGTTTAACAAAGTTAATTTGCAGCTGCAGGGTGACAATCTGAACTTGATTAAAACAAAATCAATAATATCGGCCTTTACGGGAAAACTTATCCTTTATAAACAAAATTTAAGCAGAAAAGAATATTCAGTTTCTGCATTTGTCAAAATTACCAGAAATGCTTCAAAACAATGTTATTTATCATACGTCACTCACTTATATGCATTACACAAGGATTTTACTAAGAGGTTTGAGGATCTCAGAAATTTACAAATTCCTCAATGGATAATAAATACAATATCATAGCAGAGAAAGAAGCCAATGTGATAATGCAAGAAGAGTTGATCACTATCAGCACAGACGAGGAGCTTAAGCAGAAGTTTAACCAGGGCTATCAGAAGTTCTAGTTGCAGCACAGTATCCTGCATTGTGGAACATTGCTTAAAAATAACTTAATGCTTTTCTATCATCATACCTAGTCAAAAAAGGCTTCAGTGTGGTTACAAACATTTTGACAAAACAAAGAAACCCTTTGAAAATCAACGAACGCGGAGATTTAAGGCTGCAACTTGCCAATATTGAATCAGCATTAGCTAGATTGCTAGAATGTCACCAGGTTCATCACACTGATTTTTTTATCTTTAATTTGAGATTTTTATGTTTGTTTTCAAAAAATAATTACCTACTTAAGTATTTTTATCTAAATTGCATAAATAATTATTAATTACACTTGATATTTACTGAATTTTATGTCTATTTATTTTGCTAAATTTTGATGAGAAAATGATGTCAAGTTTACTCACTTAACACAAAGTTTTCAAATTTATAAGTATTTTGTATCAATAAAAAAAAACTAGAGATAGGATTTTTAAAGTAATTTGGCTATAGGAGGTCTAAGGTATCAGTTCATTTAGGAAAAGGGGTCTCTTGCCCAAAATAGTTTGGGAATTCCTGATATAGACTTACCAACCCCCTTATAACTGGAGTAAAAATGCAAAAATGATGGCATACAACCACAAAAAAATAAACATAAGCTATCAAAATGAACTGATGAACTGAGCTGGAAATGAACTTGGGTGTCTCATCTTAACACAACTCACAATTGAATGTTAAATTAATATGGTGGACAAAGCAATGTCAAACACATAAACAATTAAACTAACAAAACACATAAAATTACCTCAGGCTCATCCCCGCACAACAGACATTTATTTTACAAAATTTGACAGAGGGGTACTGTTTGCTTAAAGATACTATGCACTTATTCATAGCTTTGCAACCAGAATTACGCTCTTCATATATGTGTATGATGATGGTAACAGATTTGTTTTCATTATCAATTGCATCAAGGAATTCATTGCCATTCTGTAAACTGATTACACTACCAAACGAAGGTTGATTAGTAGGCTTAGAAAGCATCTCTTCCATTCTTTGCTTCTGGAACTGTAAAAGAAAATCATCATTCATCAACTCCAACAGATCTTTATCCTCTTCATCATCAGGTTTTTGAGAATTTGACAAAGTAAGCTTTTTGGCTAATTGAATTTTTTGTAAGTCCAAGTCGAGTCGTTTTTCAGTTTCCAATTGTTTGTACAATTTCCAGTCCCTTATAACACCTTTGGGTCCGGTGTTTTTTGAACTGCCTTCCCATTTGGAAGCAGGTTCTTTGTATTGCTCAGTCGGGATACGATCTTCAGCAGTCTTTTCTACATCACTACCAGATTCACTTTCATTTTCTTCTTCTTCACTTTCACTACTGCTACAATAATAATCTTTTTTAATGCCAAGTATTTTATCATCAAGAGTAGTCATTTTTAAGACGAAGTTATTTTCACTTCATATAAAATCTCTAGAAGCGGATTTATCTTAAGTTAACAATGAAAAAACGAGCAGGTCTAAACGAACTTGATTGTTAATTAATTTTGGTCAAAACTGCTTAAATGCTAACCAAACACTTTATAACCACAACACAAATTCATAGCGATCAGCTGATCACAGGGACGCCAACTGAACTGGCGAAAGTGATACTTATAAGTTTGACATTACGTAACCAATGATCCATTGATTAAATTTAATTTTATATTTTAAATTTGAGTTTGAACCCATAAGGAAAGAGGTTGTTGTGATTATTACTCATAAGTGTCATACCAACAAAGCAGCCTTTGTCAGTTGAGTCTTGATGATAAAGCAGACGTAAAACATGGGTGATAGTCAAGATGAAACAAAACCACTTTTGCAAAATGAACTTAATACAAGAATTGTCACTAACTCTGCTGTCCGTAAGTTAATTTAATATTTAATTATAACAAAACATAGTTCCTTCAAATTAAATTTTAGTCATTATTTGATTTGAGAGAATAAGCTAATTGTCCTATTTGTTTATCTCTTGATAATCAACTAACTTTTTATGAAAATCTGTTTGTTACAGTCTACAAACTGTATGTTTTCTAATTGTTACATTCAAAATAAGAGTTTATTTTAGCTGCAGGAGAACAGGAGCCCCAAACTGTCTCTCCTCTTGGACCTGATGATTTTCCTCCATCCTATCAAGCTGCGATTCATGGAAATGCACCCATGGTTACATGTAGAGTCTGTCAAGCATTGATTGATGTTTCTGAAAAAAAAGAACAACATGTTGTGAAATGTGTTCATTGCAATGAAGCCACGGTAAGTATTCTGTCATTATTACAATTGGTGTGATATTGCTTACGTTTCAACTGTTTTAACATTATGAATACATAAAATGATCTAGGCTAGAATTTGTATTCAGAACATTGATTTTCTTTTTTCTAATGTTTTCTCATATTTTAGATACCTTTTAATAAAGGATCTATGTACTTTTAATTGAGTGACTTGAAATACCTTATGTTGATACTATTCTGTCTATAGACTTGAAATTTGTATCTTCATGAAACTTCAGAAATCATTTTCTTTACAATTATGATTGAATATTGTCATAAATTTAAATAATATTTCAATTATATCAGTTCCCTTCTTTGTTTCATTTAAAACTCTTCTGTTTAGTTTCTCATCACATAAAGTCATTACATTTGTTTAAAGTTTTTTACTCTTATTTAGTATTGGTGTTATTTGGTTATTGAATATTTAAATTGTGTTTATTTGGTTTTATTCATTTTTAATCTTAGTTATAAATTTTTCTCCCATTCTATGTAAATTAGTTTGTATTTTGTGTTATTTGGTATGACTCAAATTGTTGGTTAGGTGTGTCAGACAACTAGGCACTGCAATAAAATTATCATTATTTAATCTAGGAATTTTCTTAGCATACTATTAGTGTTGTTTATGATCATTTTAGATGTATAATTATTATGGCTTATGATGTTTTAATTATTATATAATTAATTTTTTTTCTCTAAAATTGTAAGAAATTGATATTAAGTAATTCTTAAATATGAAGGTTCCTTATTTTCCAAATTCATTTTAATAATTTTACAGGTTCAAAAATTAATTGAAACAAATCTTTTCTGGCTTGCAAATGTTATTCGGATGATTGAATCATTTATGAATTAGATAATATTCCTATTATTATCCTTTTCTTATGAATCAGATAATATTCCTATTATTATCCTTTTCTTATGAATCTGATAATATTGATCCTAGTGAGTCAAGATCCAATCGTTAGCATGGAATTTCAAGTATATAATCTTGTAGTAAATTTATTAATTAATAAATCTAAATTTTCTGTTCTTAAAACAGTATCAAGATTGTCCATGAAGTTTTGTTGTCTTTATTGAATTGAGATTATTTAAGTCATGTGATCTAGGGAATTTGGCTGAATTAGGGTTATATACTCTGCAAGCCAGTTTCAGGGTATATTTTAAATCATAATAGATTAAAAACTTTGTCAAATTAGGGTGGAATTCTTTTCTGTTCTTGAGTATTTGAACTGCTTATGGTATTTTTATTTGCTTATTGTTATGAAACGATAGGTTGAATTTTTTATTCAACATAGGTTTAATTTTGTTGCATTCTCTATGGTCCAATAACTCAAATGCTGATTTAATGAGTACAATGGTCAAAAGCTGACCATACAGTAATTTTGTTTTATTATTTTCACTAGGAAGAAAATTTAAATAATGAGGTTTTTCATTGTAATAATAAGGGTATTCATCAGATAAGTAAAGTAAATGAAAACAATAGTTGAATGGTTATTCTTCAAAGATAAACATGAAGAAGGAGGATTATTAATTGTATTCAACCTTAAATTTTATCTTGCTTAGAAGAAGTTATAACTTATAAAAAATTTAAGTACTTTTCTTTCATATGCATATTTGTTTATTGGTTTTTCCTTCACTCCTTTGCCTCCATCTTGAGTGCTAGGGGTTTTATTACACTAGGGAATGGGAATTTTGATCACCAACCTCCTGGCTATAAATTAAATTATTACCTGTGGATCCTATGATATATCATTAAAAATATGTGTACATAATTTAAAATCTAATAGTATATTGTCAGTCACCTGAAACAGTAAATCATCATGTCTATTTTATTTTGGTAGCAACTCGTAGGTTTTAGTTGGCGTTAATTTGTACTGTTCAAGTTTTTTATAAACATTTTCTTAGTTCTATCCATAACAGTAGCATGGCAAAGAAATTACCTTTCAGAATTACATAGAAGCCAAATTCTGCTACAATTAAAAATGCGGAGTTATGACTTATTTATACTTTATTGTATTAAAGATTAATTCTTGATTTCTGATTAATTATATCTATTCACTTAAGCAGGATGCCCATTCGGATTGGACTGGCCCACCTTGCTCCTCTCTGGGCCGCTTTTCAGAAGTAATATAAATAGTATGTAATAGAAAGAGAGCCCACCCTCCACACCACTATACCCTGGCCTCTCGCTCTTATGTGTATTTATATGGCCGGATAGGAGCTGGGTGGGCCGGTCCAGTTTCAGTGGGCACTGTTCCTTATAATATATTTTGGGTTTGTAAAGAATAGAAGTATGTTACCTTGTCTACAAGCATTTATAGTTCTTTTACATTAAATGAAACAATGTTTTGATTTACAGCCTATAAAAAATCCTCCCCCTGGGAAGAAATATGTGCGTTGCCCTTGCAACTGTTTACTGATATGCAAGTCATCGTCTCAAAGAATAGCTTGTCCTAGACCTAATTGCAAGCGAATTATTAATCTTTCGCCATCACCTGTTACTCCTCCTGTTCCATCTGTGCCTGGAATGTGTCGAGTGACTTGT
This sequence comes from Halyomorpha halys, assembly GCF_000696795.3. Lineage (NCBI taxonomy): Eukaryota > Metazoa > Arthropoda > Insecta > Hemiptera > Pentatomidae > Halyomorpha > Halyomorpha halys. The sequence goes on along the minus strand of NW_027113763.1, from coordinate 183,386 downwards.
GTTCACTGTAGGGATACGTTTCTATTTAATACTCTTAGAAATGCTCTTGCTCGCTGTCCTCATTGCAGAAAAGTGTAAGTAATTAACGTAAGCAATAACTATTATTTTCTTCATTATAAAAGCTGTTTCATAAGATTTTGTTATAAAAAAAATTATATTTATCTGTATTAATCTTTGTTTGCACTGTTCTATCCATTTCCAATGTATATATTATTAAAATATACCATCTTTACTTTTTTATTATTGGATATTTAATTTCAGTTCATGAATTAAATGCTAAAATATCCTGTTGTTTCTAATATGTAAGTAATGAATACTTAAAAAATTAGAAATTGAATGGCTAAACCTTTTCAATTATTTCTTCTTTACAATGGTATTTTATATGCCCTGAGAACAATGTAATTATGAGGTTGTAATTTGTATTTAAATATCCCTGAGGACTAACCCTCTCCTCCTGCTGGAGGCACTCTCATCATTATCCCCTTCTAATTGAAAGTATTTGTTCTTACATATGTTAATAGAGCATACAATATATTAACACACTGTGAATTGGACCTAAGGCCTGTATCATTACTATAAATTAATACTCACAATAAATACATAAAATAAGTTCCAACTAATTTGGTGTTCAGGTGAGTAGTTTTTTTGAACATTGAATTATGAATACATAATAGTATAATGAAGGATTGGGATAGCTGAGTCGGTGAAACCACTACCTGTACTAACTCCTACAGCCAAGTTTGTTTTGGCTATTGTAGAAAATGATTTCACCTATGAATAGGCTCTCTCATAGAAGATCCATTATGGTTCCAATTTCCCATCCCTCGTTATAATAAATAATGGGTAAACTTGGAAATCATGAGACCCTCCTGAGAAGTATCATGGCTCTATTAAATAAGTACCATGAGTTGGAGGAAAATTTGGCACTTAAGTGTGTAACTGGTTTCTGTTCCATGTTTAACATTCAATATTAAGCTTCCAGAACCTAAGACCATGTGATGGGTTGTAGAAGTAACAGATTTTTTTAAAAATCTTTGAATGAAATAGTAGAAACTCTGGTTTGATGTAGTTATACCGTGCCTATATTTGAGAAAATATCTGATATTATTTATTAATCAGAAAATAATAATAGTATAAAAATGTTTCCATTGGTGATGGAACAATAATCATGATAACACATCAGTTAGTTCAAATTTTTATTTATAAATTTTCTATTGTTTAATATCAGTTGTTATTGAAAATTGTAATGAAATGTAACCTAATAGGCTTTCTTTGTTTTTTTATAAGATTTTAAAAAATTAAAAAGAAACAAGTCCTTAAGGTGAAGGTCATCAACTGGCAAATATAAACTGCCTACTTTATAGGCCTATTGATAAACAAACAAACAAAAATTAACCTGTTACCCTTTTCCTTTATATGCCTACAAATTATGAACAGATATATTCTCATAATAATTTTATACAAAATATATTAATGTGAAAATTCCTAATAGTTATTGAACTATTATAGTAGTAAAAGTAGGATTTTTCAAAAGAAATATTGTTTCTTTTAAAAATCCTACTTTTTATTTTTCAGAAAAAATATTTCTGTACTAGTTATAATTTTTAAATAAAATCAATCCATCACTGGAAATAATTCTTATACATTTTTAAAAATCATGAAGTGATTTCATGATTATTATTTAGGAAAAAAGTTTGATTTATCTTAATTGCTGGTCATTTATATTGAGGAGCCTTTTTTTACGGAACTAGTACTTCTGACTATGGAATAAAACCAAACCCTCAAATTTACAAAATACGAGTAAAAGCTGTATTATTGTTCCATGTCTTGCAGAAACGAACTAACCTCCCATTTGCATGCTTATACCAGCCTATTAACTGACTGCAAAAACACTCACCCTTGAAGATATGTAATATCTCAGTATTAGAAAATATTTGAGAGATCATCTTTGTATATAGTCTAAGCCCTTATGT
>NW_027113763.1:168873-181358 GCF_000696795.3 Halyomorpha halys | reverse complement strand
TATCGCGTTACTCTTGAACTAATTTGTGAGTTTTTGTATGTAACTTTTAATTCAGTTTCTATGTTGCTTGGTTCTTTTCTGTTCATTGCGGTTCATTTAATATTCAATTTTTTTTTTTTCACTAAAGTAAATTAGTGCCCAGTAACTAAAATCAATAAGTTGTAGAAATGAAACTGGCTAATCGGCATTGTCTTGATATGCCAGTTAATTTATCAAAATATTATAATATACTAGGTTTTAAAAATTTCATCCAATATTGTAGTTGTTGTTAAACTCTGTATTTTATTTCAGTATTTATATAAGTATGTGTGTATAAATATATATATTTGTTTTTGTTACTAGTTCATCTGTTGGACCAAGCTTTGCTCGTTGGAGGGGAAAACTGTTTCTAACAATATCCATAATATTATTTATAATTGGAACTGGAGTTACACTTGGAACATATCATTTTGCAACTTTGAATGGTGGCTATTTTTTTATTTATATATGTAAGTATTCTCAAATTTAAGTAGTTAGTTTAATTTAAATTAAAAAATAATTTCTAAAAATCTCTTGCATTGTGCCTATGTTCTCTTTAAAAATTATTTTATGGGGCTGTTACGTACCTTAAAAAAAAAAAAAAAAAAAATTGTACAAGAACAAATATGAGAAACTTTAGTAGTACAAAGGTCTAAAGAAATGTTTGTATCAAAACACACATCTATTATGATTATAATTACTATCAAATTTCCTTAATTCAAATGGGTAAAAATATTTTTAGCAACACAATCAGTCCAACTATTCTTTTGTATTTGGAAAAAACAAACAAACAAGTGCGCAATATTTAATGTTGTCCAAAATGATAGTAAAAAAAAAAATCAGGTTTAATTTTAATTATGAGTGGTATTTCTTTATAGAAAGTTATTTTTGTCTGAGTTTATTGTTCATTCAACATCAATAATTCATTGATGAAATATTGAAATAATTCATTCCAGTGTATTGAGTAAATGTTTCCTAATCAATGCTCTGTCATTTACAGATACCTGCTGTGTGAGTAACTATTTAGTAAAGTATTCACTATGCATGAATTTGAAATCGTTCTGTGCACTGAAAATTATAAAAGAATTAATTAACACGTTTTCAAATGATAATTTATTAATTTAGTTTTTTTCTTTTGTTTTAGGTATATTCCTATTTGGTCTCTTTGCACTCCTTAGATGTATTTACTATTGTACAATGAAAGTGAGTGAAATTGAAGGACCTGTTTAAATAGAAAACTCTGTGATGCATGTTTAATTTGAAGCATAAAGGTCCCTTATATTTTCCACAAATTTTCACACGCATATATTTAACCATTGTTTTATTGTTTATTCAGATATATTTATATCATCATAGTATATAGGAGTATATATATATACATATATATGTATGTTAAATGTTTTGAAAATAATAAATGCATATTTTATTGTTATAAATGAACTGAAAAGAATTGGGGAAAAATGGAATACTATGTAAATAACCGGGATCTTTTTGAGGTGCCCAGCACTTTTACTGTACTGTGGCAAATGTTCTTAAGGACTGAAAGAGTATATATCAGAAAGATGTTATGAATATAAATTTTTTATTTTAATTTTTTAGTGAACAGTAGTTGTTTGTAAGATATTCTATTTGCTATAACTTCATTTGGTGTATATCTTATTTTGTATTTTTGGCCATATTAATGCTTTAATAAATAACGCTTTTTTGAAATTCATAAAGCTTTTAAATCAAGCCGTTTTAAGTCAAAACTCGATGTCTATATAGGTAGGTTAGGTTAACAAATTTATACTTATTCTTTTTGTTTTTGCATATATTCATCTTGTAAATGATTACAAATATTATCAATAAAGTAGTTATATTGGAATCATTAATTTTTCCACAGTATTCAACATTTATATAAGAGGAATTGTTGTTTCCTGATAATAAATAAAATATTTCCTGAATTATTTTATTATTAATGTTTATCTTTATTCACTATTTTCCTTGCATGAATAATAAGTTATTTTGTTTCAGAAATAGTTATATCCTTTTTCTGGAATGATCAAACCATTTTATTGTAAAAAAAATTATGGTTTTTCTGTTTATGTGGTTGGCTTATAAATAATTTCCAGCATGAATTATTCACAACTTTTTAATGACCTTTCCATCTTTTTTTTATTCTGTTAATCATAAAAATACAGAGGATGTAACTGAGTTTGATAAGGAAATATAGATTTTAGGCTAGTTTATAGCTAAAATAAAGGGCAAAAAACGATATAGCAAAGTAATTAACTTCTATTTATTATAATAAATCATAAATGAATATCTATTTATATAAGAAATCATCAACTCCACAACTGACATTGAAGAGAGTCTAAGAAGAAAGTGCGCAATACCTTATAGTATTCCTGGAATACAGGGTGGTTTAAACTGTTCTGACTGTATGATCCGATTTATATTGTCAGTTACTCATTTTTTACTTAACCACAGTTCTTAATCTGAAATAGCTTGATTATTTTCTATCAGAAAAAAAAATTGGGATGCTAAGCCATATTTCAGACTGGTTTTATTCAATTTAAGATGCCAGCACTCTTCCATAGGCTACTTATTTTCCCCTATAATAAATCATATATTCCTTTTATATATATATGCATTTTAAAGTATTTCTACATAAATTTACATCAACTCCTTTAAAAATGGCTATTATCTGTACTAATAAGCTTTTTGTCACTTTTTACTGGGTTTGATTAGTGGAATTGGATGGATGAAAATCAGCCTTTATTTTATATATGATCTTATTCACTTCTTTGAGACTGGTTTTGTTGTTTAAATAAAATAAATTGTATCAATTTAAGTCTTGAACACTATTCATTAATATTTTAAATGTGCAACATTTTGGCCGACCTAACCATTCTCGAGGACAATCTTCACTATAAATTTACACCTCCCATTAAGGCTGGGACACTTTGTCACACTGACAACTTTTGTGTCTCGGTGAATAAAAAGTCTAGTCTGTTGAAAGTTGTCCGCTGTTGTTCCAAGCACCCAGTGACAACTGAGCATGACAAAATTATAAATAATAAAATTATAAAATTATAATGACAACTGTAGCATGACAAAATTATAACTGGAAAATCAAGAGCAACTTTTTAATTACCAGTGTGTGTGGAGAAAGATGCATGAACATGAGTGTTCTATTTTACCAGCAACAATGGAGCCTCCTGGAAAATTGAACCTGTGTGAATCTTTAGTTATCCCTACCTGGATACTGGTTCTCTTGGAAACTTTATACCACCCAAAAGCAGGATCCTACATTCATTTTAGTATACACATTAAGTGCTTCTAATGTTTTATCCAATTGTTATTCTCTTCATGTGATGAACTTCTTTAATACCACTCTTTCCTGGATTATAAAATGTTTTCCTAAGAATTTAATTATTTAAATGTCATAAATCATCTAAAAATAAAAGTAAAAGGAATTTGTTAAATTTAACAAAAGAGGAGGATTTAATCAGGGAAGTAATGAAAATAAATAATTAAACAGATTGTAACTCATGAATATAATTTATTTCCAGTATTCTCTATACATAAAATTAAGGATATAGCTTTTTTTTTTTAACTCATTTTATTTCTTTTGCAGTCTATTATTTTACCTAAGTGGAAGTGACATGTTTCAGTGTTTAAAACTAGCAAAATTATTTCTTATTTATATATACAGTGTTATTACTTAGAATTTAATTTAGCCAACAATTAAACTGAAATGAATAAACTATACAATTCTACAAAACTTTACATACATTGAAACAAAAAGTAATGAGGAGAGGGGATTAAAACCAAAGAACTCTTATTTAAGAACGTAGCCACGTAAACTTTCATGAAATTCTCCAATACAAATTAATGATTAAAATTGGGTATGATAGAATGGAATTAATTCGAAGATTTATAAGATAAAAAAAAAAATTCGTTCAAAAAGTTATTTCAGAATTACCTCACACAGATTAGGAACCAAAAATATACAAATATATTTCTCTGTGGAAGATATATTTTTTATTACTCAATTCACATCTTGTCTTTTTACACACACATATATGTTGACGACAAATGGAAAAGAATTAAATGATTTCACATACCTAGTATACATATTAAATTAATAAATAATTCGAAGGAACACCAACCTCAATTGTTAACTAATGTGAAAAGATAAAATGGCAAGAAACTAATTATTTACAAAAAATAAAAACAAGGAAAGTTTAAATAATTATGATTTGTAGTGCAGTCGATAATTTAACTTTCCATTATTTTTCTCAGTAAATAAGCAAAACTAATGCCTAAAAATAGATAATAAAAACAAAACGAAAAAAGAAAACTGTCAAGCAAAATAGAACACCTAACAAATCACAATGTCACATCACAAGTGCTCTGTGGAGTCAAAAATGAACTCAAAAGAGGACGCTGTCTTTAGATAACTAGGGAGGAACTTTTGTGCACCATCCTATGATACATTAGTATGCACTGGCTCCTGTCCATTATCAAAGTTCAGGTTGCCAAAAATTTAGAATTTTTAAAATAAAACTAAAAAAAATTTCAAGATATTATTGTCAATAATATTCAAATTTTTAATCAAATACCTTCATATTTATTTATTTTATAAGTATTAAACTTATTTTTTAATATGTAAGCTTTCTTTGGTATTTTGAACCTGAAGGCAAACTAAACTCTGACACCGACTTTAAATAAAAGTAACCTGTCATAAATCTCACTCTATGAAGCCTATTTCAGTCTCTATACACTATATACATTGTTTACATATACTATTATTCACTAACAAATAATCAACAACAGCTTACGTTAAGCCCAATTATTAAGTACATTTACAACATGGATGTCCATTGCCCTGGACAAGAAATGTAGTTAAATAATGCAACAAGAAATATATTAATAAACAACGATAGCGAATTTCAAAAATATAGACAATGAAAATTGAAATAAAAACTTGAAAAAATTCACATCTACACTTAATGTCTCAGGGAATAATTTTATTGTAGCCTTGCAAGAAAAATATTTTTAATGGACTATGCTATGACTTAGAAATATTAATTTGCCCTGATCTACTATAAAACTATACACTTTAACAACCTTTTTTTTTTAATTACAATAATACATACAATTGTTCAACAATCAACTTGAGGGACAGGATCGATTTTATTTTATTTTTTAGAATTGAAGCGCTACTTAATGCCCTACAAGCTATTCACAAGTAAGGTAGTACTAAACACGAGGCAGTAACTAAAATAGCTATTCGAAATGAAGATATAAATTAAAAATTAAAAGCTCTTTCATGAATATAAAGAAATTTAGGTCTACTTCTGTTATTGCACCATAAGAGACATACCACATCTGTAGAAATATTTTTAGATGAAATGATGCTCAATATAGAAGTTTTCAATATTAATCTTGAATAATAAATAAATGAAATAATGTACAAGTCAAACTCACTTCTAGCCTAACAAAATAATTCATAAATTAAATAAGAATTACAAACTCTCATCTTTCTAGGATATACAAACATTTTTTTAAAAGTATCCACTATCGTAATTCTAATCATCTATTTAGTTTTAAGTAAAATAAGGCCAATAATATTTGGTCAAAATTATTAGTATTTTTAAAATGATTTTCATATTGTAAAAAAGATTTGCTTATCCATTTAATTGATAACACTTAAACATAGCTCAGTATTCCAAGTGTTCCTTAATTTAATTTTCTCGATTTATTTATAAAAGTTTATATAATTGCACTTCAAAAACAGCAAATTGTAAAATCGTCTGGTTAATCACTACAGTGATAAGGCATTTTTTTTCATAATGAAGGTTTGAAATATTATTTTGAAAATGTGCAAATTTTCACTAGAAAAAATACATAAAACAGAAATAAACGGGAGATGGTTTTTAAACACTTTGATGATATTTGATTGTTTTTAAGAATAAACCGTGATAGATAATATTTATAACTTTTCTTTTTATCATATAGCAAAAATAGTTCTAAACGTTTTGCAAAGTACTGAATGAATAACATGCTATAATACATATGACAGCCTGGTTAAATCTTCACTACCAATAAATATTACAAAATATATATATATTTTTAATTTGAAATATACATTATTCTTAATTTTTAAATTTGAGTAAAATCTTTGAAAGATGTTTTAATTTTCTGAAATTTATTTTTGTTTTAAAGTCTGATTTTAAAGCGGAAGAAAAGAAAAGTAGTTTTAAATCCATCTCTTATTTCTATGGTCACAGGGAAGGGAATAAGTAGTTAAATGGTCCACATGGGCTATATGCTTTGTGATCATTGATCATCTCACAAGCCTTCTTCAAAGTAGAGGCGGGCAGCTGAATCTAAGGGTCAACGAAGGAGTAGGGTTTTTAAAAAATATGTAGGTCCCTTATAAAGCACAATAAAACAGTGAATGTGATAGCCGAGTATGTAGGGATACCAGAATGGGTGGTTCAGAACACAGTAGGTTCAATTCCTTTCTGGGTGAGTCAACAACCAAATGGTAACACCGAGAGATCAACATAAACATTCACATTCCCAGTCTGGCGCTATGGAACTTTAATGGAAGACTTCAGCAGATAAAATAAGAACAGCTAAGAAAGAAGTAAAACTTTTTTTTTTAAATAATGAAGATAAGTTAACTTAAATTTAACATTACATTTTATAAATTTATTCATTTTTTTTTTTGTCTTAAAAACCATAAGGTTTGGGATTTTTTGTTTCCTCTACAAAAAAGTTATTTTTAATAATAAAAAAAATCAATAGAAGGATCATTAACAAGAATTAGTTCAGTTACAATAATCAAACTGCCAAATCTCTAATTCTAAGTAGGCAGAAGGTTTAGAAGATGACAAAATATAAAATTCATCAGGATCATTTTTTGACTAACCAACTCACTTCCTCTGGCCATAGATTTGTATTCATAGTTCAAAAACTTTTTTTAAAAAGAAAAACCTTGCTGGAACTGCAATTGAATTCAATTATTATGGAATAAAAATAATTTTAAAATGTTTCATGAAGCACTCACATAATTAATATAACATCTAGGATAATTCCAATCATAATTAAAATATGAACACATCATTTCATAGTAAAAACTAACGCCATTTACTTAATACTAGATTTTAGAAGATGTGTCTATTATTATTATTATTATTTTTTTGGGTGGTTATGTATTTTTAAAATTTTTGTATAATATATATATTTATATATACTGAAACATTCTAAAAAAATACTTACATATTTTGTCATATAAATATGCATCTAGTAATATTTAAAATTCTATAAGATGAATAAACATTATATTGATAGATAAAAGTGCAGAGTGTGATAAAAATGACGGCAAAGATGATCAAAAGATAAAGTAACCGTCTCAGTTGGTGCAATACTCATGAGACCTTTATATTTATACAGAACAATAAATAATTTAACAGTTTCACAGCCTAGCTATTGACCGATCGAAGAAGTTCCTTGCTGAGGTGGAGGTTCTTCTGGATCTGAAGAATCCTTTTGTGTTGTTGCAGTAGTTGAATCTGGCCCAAGTATTTTCAAAGCTTGAACAAGATCTGATAAAACAACTGTCTCTGCTGGATCTATGAGAGAAAATCGCTCATCAAATAGAATCAAATGAGCGAAGAGGCAGTTGAGATGAGCATGTAGGTTTAGGAGGACAACTTCACGAAAATGAGTATGATAAAGATGGGCCACAACATGAAAGAGAAGACGGAGAATCTTTCGAACAATTGACTCAAATGAAGATGGAAATTCGTTTGCTGTGGAAAGAAAAAAATATAAAAATACAAGCTGAGGTTTTAATAGTTGCAATAGAAACATAACACAAAAAGGGTATAAATTTAAAGTATACTAAATTTGTAAGAGGAAAGTAACTGTGGGCTAAATATGAAAAATCATGATACAGGAAAACAAATTCACCTTAGACTTCCTTTAACATATTAATTTTAGCTGATATTAGTGTTACCTAACTGAATACAGACATATACATTCTAACTCTTCCCTCCCTTTACTCGACATCCTTAACATAAAGAACTGTGATGGCTACTTGTCCACCAACTGGTACAACAAACCTACTTATTCAGACAGACTACTAAACTAAAATACTTAAAGGTTTTTCTAGTTAAGCTAAAGACAAAGAAAATTTATTCTAGAGCTACTGCTCCAAGATCTGTAACTAATTTAGTGTCTCAGAAATAACAGTAACATTTAAAAAAATAAAAACATTTTTTTTCCTTACACTGGGTTGTTCAAAAAGAGTACGAGCTACTTAACTGTTAAATATAATAAAAATCGAAGATCTCCAAGGAAAATAACTTAGTTATAAATAATGGAAAATCTTTAACCAAAAATAATATTGTTCAAATGCTGTATGTACGAAAAGGAGCGAGAATTTATTTTTTCTTCAAATTACAAATAGACACCTGAGCACTGGGCTGGAGGGTGGGTGTTACAACACAGCTTGATACGTGGGATTTTATAAGAAGCCGAAACCTTTATCGGATAATAGTGTGCTTTCTATGCTAGAAATTACATGAAAAAAAGGACTTGATAGCTAATACAACTCCACAAACCGAACTAAGTTATATCGCCTTCCCTCCTGCCCAGTGCCTGTGTGTCTCTTCGTAATTTGAAGAAAGAATTATTCTTACTCCTTTTTGTCTGCCATTTAGACAATATTAATTTTGGTAAATGATTTTCCATAATACATACATAGTTGATAAATAAATTATTTTCCTTGGAGATCTTTCTTTTTAAATATATTGAACTTTTATATAGCACTTACCGTTGTAAGACACATAAAGTAAACAAAGACTGTATTGCTGTTAACAACCAGACATATCTCAAACTAACTTAATTTTCTTCTACTATGACTACCCCTTCTTCCTTACCCACTATTTGGAAAATTTTATTTCCTCTTTTAATCCATCATCCTGTCGACTGTCCTCCCAGATTTACTCTTTATCAAGTAAATTATACTTCAGTTTCATTACGTGTTTATTGGTTTTGCTTTAATATTTTAATGTGTATTTAAAATTTTTACACCATTGTAACTCTTTTCAACCTTAACAAGAGGTTTTCTTCAAATGAAACGTTATGTTCCAATATCTATTTTCCATTAGCCACAATTTGAGACCAGAAATCAAGCTGTCCAACACAAGAATTTAAAAAATGTTTAAGAGAAACTTCTAAAGATCTTCTTGATTCATAATTCTGTATTTTAATTTTAATTTTAATTATTCACTAAGTAATTTTAATGTTAATGTTCAAACCTTTCTTTCACAACTAAAATCGGTTCTTGCATAATCATTTATGAATTAATTAATATTGATTTTTTGATTAACATCGTACAATGATAATTATAAAACAAATGAAGTACTATAGTTACCATATTTTGTAGGAAATATTGTTTCATCAGTAATAGTTTTTTGAGTAAAAGTCATAACATAGTCGATGTATTGTGGAGCAGCAACTCTTGTCTTCTTGCCTTTTTCATCAAACCAGAGGTAAGTTCTGAAAATTAATATTTAAGCTGTCATAATAATTTATTCAATATCAATATCTGTTGATAAAATATAATATTCAACCTGGCCAATAATTATTCTGTAAACTACAAGCTTATCACCAATACATTGTATATACTTTTTAAGAAGATATATAAAAATGGACGTTAATTATATAAAGATTAGTAATAAAGAAATAAGTTTAAATATAATCAAATAAAATGGGGGGGGGAGGGAGGCAGAATCTATTAAAGATATATAACAGTTGCAACTTAATCATAATTAAACTCTTCATAAAGCTGATTATAAGAGTTACTGACTTCAAAAATAAATTTTTACAGTCTGCATTTATCCATTAAAGCATTGTTTATAGCATTTTCAAGTCAATTGAAACCTTCTCCAGTTCAAATGTAACCTTCCATTTCAGTAGTATCTTTTCCTATTTCAAGTAAAAAATTTTCCATTTCAGTTGTAAAAAAAGACTTGAATTAATTAATAAAAATTATATTTTATCATTAAAAAAAAATATAATAATTTCAATAACTTTTTAAATAATTTTGGCATATTCACCAGACATTTATTTCAAGTTATTAATATCGACATTTTCTCTGAGATTAAGCATTAATAATTAATTATTAATTTGGCAGAATTCTTCAGTAGTAGGTCTTAGTTAGGTTTTAGAGAATCCTTTTTACAATGGTATTTATAACTACACATACGCATTTCAATGATAATTCGTCATGTGCATGATGATTTGATTGATTGGCATGCGTATAACGAATTATCATCGAAATGTGCATGCCAATCAATCAAAAAGGTATTTAAAAATAAAAAAAAGCTTCAGGACCAAATTTTGGGAATCCCTTTTTAGTTTTTCAAGGATCCTGATTCTCATTCTTGAATTGTATAAACTGATCACACATGCACTTTTCAGTTTTTGATTACTTTATGGATAGTTTATTAGGTATTCATAGGTTCTAAAGCTTTTTATTTTATTTTTAAATACCTTTTTGATTGATTAGCATGCGCAGGACGAATTATCATCGAAATGCGCATGCATAGTTATAAATACTGTAGTAAATAGGATTCTCTAAGAACCAATTAAGAATACCTATATTGAAGAATTCTGCAAAATTAATAATTAATTATTAATTCTTGATCTCAGAGAAAATGTCAATATTAATAACTTAAAATAAATGTCAGGTAGATATGCCAAAATTGTTTGAAAAGTTATTATTGAAATTAATATAATTGTTTTTTAATTATAAAATATAATTTTTATTAATTAATTAATTCAAGTCTGGTTTTGTTACAATTGATATGGAAAATTTTTCACATGAAATAGAAAAAGTTTCAAATGAATTAGAAAGGGTTTCAATTGACTTGGAAATGCTATAAACAATGCTTTGATGGATTAATGCAGACTGTAAAAAGTTATTTTAAAAATCATTTATAAAGTCAGTAAAATCGAATAATTTTTGAACCCAGTGAAAACTCCAAAAGTAACAATAAATCGAAATGCGCATGCATGATCAAAAATCTAATTAAAACATCAGAATCTGGACCCTCGAAAACATTAAAAAAAATCCCCGTACTAAAGAAAACTTGAAGTAGCGATAAATTGTTTAACAATAAACCCAAAAGTGCATGCATGGTCATAAATACTATATTAAATAGGAACCTTCAAAGCTTAATATGTACGAGGGTGGTTTGAAAAGTTCTCGGAATGTACTAGAAAGAAGTATCTTAGCTCGGTGGAACTGTTTTTATTTTTTAACATAGTCTCCCTGTAGACTAATGCATTTGGTCCAGTGATGTTCCAACACCTTGATCCCATCTCAAAATTGAGATTCCTCCAGGGCTGCAAAATACCTCTCCAATTCGGTTGTCAGTTCTTCCGTTAAAATGTGATATACTCATTCAGATGACATCCCTACACCTTCAGGAATCTCACACACTTTCAGTCACTGATCCTCCATGACCTTTTAATGCACTTTTGTGATAAATTCTGGAATTGTACCACTTTTTGGCCGTCCACAACGCGGATCATCATCTATGCTCTACCGACCAAAGTTAAACTCGCTGGTCCACTAGGCAACAGTTGAATGTGAAGCAGCAGAGTGTTATGAAAGTCTGCATGAATTTCCTGTTTTCATACCTTTCTTTACACAGTACTTAATCACTACAACAAAGAGTCGTCACTACCACTCATGCCACGTGTTCACTCACGAAGGATGTGTGATTATTGTGCGGGAACCTCGTTGCTCTAGCACTAACATCTAGCGGTGATTCTGAGAACTTTTCAAACCACCCTCGTACTAATACCTACACTGAAGAGTTCTGCCAAACTAATAGTTAATTAGAAATGTATGATCTTGGAGAAAATGGGGATTTATTATTTAATAGCAACTTTGAAAGCCCAATGAATGATTATTAAATCGATAAGTCACCCCTCCTCCTCTTCAAGAAACAAAAAGTTCTAATTATATTAATTACTATTAAAAATAAATAAACAACTGCAATTTTGTTTGTATTAATTTTATATCTTGTAATTAGTACTTCATATAGATAACCTAATAAATGAAATAAATGCTGTAAGATGAATGAAAAACGTAAAGATAAATATGCCAAAATTGTTTGAAAGATTATTGAAATAACATAACTTTTTTTTTAAATATAGTTTTTATTATGGAATGTTATTCGCTGACCACAGATTAATATAAGAGAATGGCCAGGGAATAAGCAAATAAACAAAAACTTAGTTGATCTAACATATTTTTTTTTCTTTTACCAGTCTATCAGTGAAGTCTAAATTCAATCATTATAGTCAGAAACTCTGTGCACATATTTCTTTTTGTGTTTTCCATATTTCTTCTTCCATGTTCGTTCTTTTTCTATCTTTTTTTTTTTTTTTTT